>NW_027512958.1:0-140547 GCF_048772815.1 Callospermophilus lateralis
TTTCCAAGTCTGTGCCTAGGGCTCCTTGAGGATTAAACAAACCTTAGAGACAAAACTGAGAACACCTTTATTTTGTCAAGTTTCAAAGAGCTACTACAAACCATGTTGGATTTAGAGTTCCAAATTCATCTATCTATATAGGAGAGAACAGAGGGTAACCTAAATATAAAAACTGCTACTGTAGACGAACGTTTCAACCTAGAATAACAGAATTTGGTGAGCCAAGTTGGAAATGTGTACTGATCATTAGCACCAAGAATCATCAAGATTGGGTTAAAAAAATATTTGCTGGTATTTCGGAAACTCGTAATTTCTTAGAAGCTTAGCAACCCCTCTCAATGAAAGTGCTTTTCCACAGTCTGTGCCTAGGGCTACTTGAAGAAAAAACAAACCATAGAGACAAAACTGAGAACTCCTTTATTTTGTCAAGTTTCAAAGAGCTACTACAAACCATGTTGGATTTAGAGTTCCAAATTCATCTATCTATATATGAGAGAACAGAGGGAAACCTAAATATAAAAACTGCTACTGTAGACGAACGCTTCAACCTAGAAGAACAAAATTTGGTGAGCCAAGTGGTATTTGTGTACTGATGATTAACACCAAGTATCATCAAGATTGGGTGAAAAAATATTTGCTGGTATTTCGGAAACTCGTAATTTCTTAGAAGCTTGGTAACCCCTCTCAATGAAAGTGCTTTTCAACAGTCTGTGCCTAGGGCTACTTGAAGAGGAAACAAACCATAGAGACAAAACTGAGAACTCCTTAATTTTGTCAAGTTTCAAAGAGCTACTACAAACCATGTTCGATTTAGAGTTCCAAATTCATCTATCTATATAGGAGAGAAAAAGGGAAACCTAAATACAAAAACTGCTACTGTAGACGAACGCTTCAACCTAGAAGAACAAAATTTGGTGAGCCTAGTGGGACTTGTGTACTGATCATTAGCAACAAGTATCATCAAGATTGGGTGAAAAAATATTTGCTATTATTTCGGAAACTTGTTATTTCTTAGAAGCTTGGCAACCCCTCTCAATGAAAGTGCTTTTCCACAGTCTGTGCCTAGGGCTACTTGAAGAGGAAACAAACCATAGAGACAAAACTGAGAACTCCTTTATTTTGTCAAGTTTCAAAGAGCTACTACAAACCATGTTTTATTTAGAGTTCCAAATTCATCTATGTATACAGGAGAGAACAGAGGGAAACCTAAATATAAAAACTGCTACTGTAGACGATCGCTTCAAACTAGAAGAACAAAATTTGGTGAGCCAAGTGGGATTTGTGTACTGATCAGTACCACCAAGTATCATCAAGATTGGGTGAAAAAATATTTGCTGGTATTTCAGAAACTCGTTATTTCTTAGAAGCTTGGCATCCATCTCAATGAAAGTGCTTTTCCACAGTGTGTGCCTAAGGCTACTTGAAGAGGAAACAAACCATAGAGACAAAACTGAGAACTCCTTTATTTTGTCAAGTTTCAAAGAGCTACTACAAACCATGATGGATTTAGAGTTCCAAATTCATCTAACTATATAGAAGAGAACAGAGGGAAACCTAAATATAAAAACTGCTACTGTCGACGAACACTTCAACCTAGAAGAAGAAAATTTGGTGAGCCTAGTGGGATTTGTGTACTGATCATTACCACCAAGTATCATCAAGATTGGGTGAAAAAATATTTGCTGGTATTTCAGAAACTCGTAATTTCTTAGAAGCTTGGCAAATCATCTCAATGAAAGTGTTTTTCCACAGTCTGTGCCTAGGGCTCCTTGAGGATTAAACAAACCATAGAGACAAAACTGAGAAATCCTTTATTTTGTCAAGTTTCAAAGACCTACTACAAACCATGTTTTATTTAGAGTTCCAAATTCATCTATCTATATAGGAGAGAACAGAGTGAAACCTAAATATAAAAACTGCTACTGTAGACGAACGCTTCAACCTAGAATAAAAAAATTTGGTGAGCCAAGTGGGAAATGCGTACTGATCATTAGCACCAAGTGTCATCAAGATTGGGTGAAAAAATATTTGCTGGTATTTCGGAAACTCGTAATTTCTTAGAAGCTTGGCAACCCCTCTCAATGAAAGTGCTTTTCCACAGTCTATGCCCAGGGCTACTTGAAGAGGAAACAAACCATAGAGACAAAACTGAGAACTCCTTTCTTTTGTCAAGTTTCAAAGACCTACGAAAAACCATGTTGGATTTAGAGTTCCAAATTCATCTATCTATATAGGAGAGAACAGAGGGTAACCTAAACATAAAAACTGCTACTGTAGACGAACGCTTCAAACTAGAATAATAAAATTTGGTGAGCCATGTGGGAAATGCGTCCTGATCATTAGCACCAAGTGTCATCAAGATTGGGTGAAAAAATATTTGCTGGTATTTCGGAAACTCGTTATTTCTTAGAAGCTTGGCAACCCCTCTCAATGAAAGTGCTTTTCCACAGTCTGTGCGTAGGGCTGCTTGAAGAAAAAACAAACCATAGAGACAAAACTGAGAAGTCCTTTATTTTGTCAAGTTTCAAAGAGCTACTACAAACCATGTTGGATTTAGAGTTCCAAATTCATCTATCTATATAGGAGAGAACAGATGGAAACCTAAATATAAAAACTGCTACTGTAGACGAACGCTTCAAACTAGAAGAACAAAATTTGGTGAGCCAAGTGGGATTTGTGTACTGATCATTACCACCAAGTATTATCAAGATTGGAAGAAAAAATATTTGCTGGTATTTCGGAAACTCGTAATTTCTTAGAAACTTGGCAACCCCTCTCAATGAAAGTGCTTTTCCACAGTCTGTGCCTAGGGCTACTTGTAGAGGAAAGAAGCCATAGAGAGAAAACTGAGCACCCCTTTATTTTGTCAAGTTTCAAAGAGCTACTACAATCCATGTTGAATTTAGAGTTCCAATTTCATCTATCTATATAGGAGAGAACAGAGGGAAACCTAAATATAAAAACTGCTACTGTAGATGAACGCTTCAACCTAGAAGAACAAAATTTGGTGAGCCATGTGGTATTGGTGTACTGATGATTAACACCAAGTATCATCAAGATTGGGTGAAAAAATATTTGCTGGTATTTCGGAAACTCGTAATTTCTTAGAAGCTTGGCAAACCCTCTCAATGAAAGTGCTTTTCAACAGTCGGTGCCTAGGGCTACTTGAAGAGGAAACAAACCATAGAGACAAAACTGAGAACTCCTTTATTTTGTCAAGTTTCAAAGAGCTACTACAAACCATGTTTTTTTTTTAGAGTTCCAAATTCATCTATGTATGTAGGAGAGAACAGAGGGAAACCTAAACATAAAAACTGCTACTGTAGACGATCGCTTCAAACTAGAAGAACAAAATTTGGTGAGCCAAGTGGGATTTGTGTACTGATCAGTACCATCAAGTATCATCAAGATTGGGGGAAAAAATATTTGCTGGTATTTCGGAAACTCGTTATTTCTTGGAAGCTTGGCATCCATCTCAATGAAAGTGCTTTTCCACAGTGTGTGCCTAGGGCTACTTGAAGAGGAAACAAACCATAGAGACAAAACTGAGAACTCCTTTATTTTGTCAAGTTTCAAAGGGCTACTACAAACCATGTTTTATTTAGAGTTCCAAATTCATCTATGTATACAGGAGAGAACAAAGGGAAACCTAAATATAAAAACTGCTACTGTAGACGATCGCTTCAAACTAGAAGAACAAAATTTGGTGAGCCAAGTGGGATTTGTGTACTGATCAGTACCACCAAGTATCATCAAGATTGGATGAAAAAATATTTGCCGATATTTCGGAAACTCGTAATTTCTTAGATGCTTGGCAACCCCTCTCAATGAAAGTGCTTTTCCACAGTCTGTGCCTAGGGCTACTTGTAGAGGAAAGAATCCATAGAGACAAAACTGAGCACCCCTTTATTTTGTCAAGTTTCAAAGAGCTACTACAAACCATGTTGAATTTAGTGTTCCAATTTCATCTATCTATATAGGAGAGAACAGAGGGAAACCTAAATATAAAAACTGCTACTGTAGACGAACGCTTCAACCAAGAAGAACAAAATGTGGTGAGCTTAGTGGGATTTGTGTACTGATCATTACCACCAAGTATCATCAAGATTGGGTGAAAAAATATTTGCTGGTATTTCGGAAACTCGTAATTTCTTAGAAGCTTGGCAAACCATCTCAATGAAAGTGCTTTTCCACAATCTGTGCCTAGGCCTCCTTGAGGATTAAACAAACCATAGAGACAAAACTGAGAACTCCTTTATTTTGTAAAGTTTCAAAGACCTACTACAAACCATGTTTTATTTAGAGTTCCAAATACATCTATCTATATAGGAGAGAACAGAGGGACACCTAAATATAAAAACTGCTACTGTAGACGAACGCTTCAACCTAGAATAAAAAAATTTGGTGAGCCAAGTGGGAAATGCGTACTGATCATTAGCACCAAGTGTCATCAAGATTGGGTGAAAAAATATTTGCTGGTGTTTCGGAAACTCGTAATTTCTTATAAGCTTGGCAACCCCTCTCAATGAAAGTGCTTTTCCACAGTCTGTGCCCAGGGCTCCTTGAGGATTAAACAAACCATAGAGACAGAACTGAGAACTCCTTTATTTTGTCAAGTTTCAAAGACCTACTACAAACCATGTTTTATTTAGAGTTCCAAATTCATCTATCTATATAGGAAAGAACAGAGGGAAACCTAAATATAAAAACTGCTACTGTAGACGAACGCTTCAACCTAGAATAAGAAAATTTGGTGAGCCAAGTGGGAAATGCGTACTGATCATTAGCACCAAGTGTCATCAAGATTGGGTGAAAAAATATTTGCTGGTATTTCGGAAACTCGTAATTTCTTAGAAGCTTGGCAACCCCTCTCAATGAAAGTGCTTTTCCACAGTCTGTGCCCAGGGCTACTTGAAGAGAAAACAAACCATAGAGACAAAACTGAGAACTCCTTTATTTTGTCAAGTTTCAAAGGGCTACTACAAACCATGTTGGATTTAGAGTTCCAAATTCATCTATCTATATAGGAGAGAACAGAGGGAAAGCTAAATATAAAAACTGCTATTGTAGACAAACGCTTCAACCAAGAAGAACAAAATTTGGTGAGCCAAGTGGGATATGTGTACTGATCATTATCACCAAGTATCATCAAGATTGGATGAAAAAATATTTGCTGGTATTTCGGAAACTCGTAATTTCTAAGATGCTTGGCAATCCCTCTCAATGAAAGTGCTTTTCCACAGTCTGTGCCTAGGGCTACTTGAAGAGAAAACGAACCATAGAGACAAAACTGAGAACTCCTTTATTTTGTCAAGTTTCAAAGAGCTACGATAAACCATGTTGGATTTAGAGTTCCAAATTCATCTATCTATATAGGAGAGAACAGAGGGTAACCTAAATATAAAAACTGCTACTGTAGACGAACGCTTCAACCTAGAATAATAAAATTTGGTGAGCCAAGTGGGAAATGCGTCCTGATCATTAGCACCAAGTGTCATCAAGATTGGGTGAAAAAATATTTGCTGGTATTTCGGAAACTCGTTATTTCTTAGAAGCTTGGCAACCCCTCTCAATGAAAGTGCTTTTCCACAGTCCGTGCCTAGGGCTACTTGAAGAAAAAACAAACCATAGAGACAACACTGAGAACTCCTTTATTTTGTCAAGTTTCAAAGACCTACTACAAACCATGTTTTATTTAGAGTTCCAAATTCATCTATCTATATAGGAGAGAACAGATGGAAACCTAAATATAAAACTGCTACTGTAGACGAACGCTTCAAGCTAGAAGAACAAAATTTGGTGAGCCAAGTGGGATTTGTGTACTGATCATTACCACCAAGTATCATCAAGATTGTGTCAAATAATATTTGCTGTTATTTCGGAAACTCGTAATTTCTTAGAAGCTTGGCAACCCCTCTCAATTAAAGTGCTTTTCCACAGTCTGTGCCTACGGCTACTTAAAGAGGAAACAAACCATAAAGACAAAACTGAGAACTCCTTTATTTTGTCAAATTTCAAAGAGCTACGAAAAACCATGTTGGATTTAGAGTTCCAAATTCATCTATCTATATAGGAGAGAACAGAGGGAAACCTAAATATAAAAACTGCTACTGTAGACGAACGCTTCAAACTAGAAGAACAAAATTTGCGGAGCCAGGTGGGATTTGTGTACTGATCATTACCACCAAGTATCATCAAGTTTGGGTGAAAAAATATTTGCTGGTATTTCGGAAACTCGTTATTTTTTAGAAGCTTGGCAACCCCTCTCAATGAAAGTGCTTTTCCACAGTCTGTGCCTAGGGCTACTTGAAGAGGAAACAAACCATAGAGAAAACTGAGAACTCCTTTATTTTGTCAAGTTTCAAAGAGCTACTACAAACCATGTTGGATTTAGAGTTCCAAATTCATCTATCTATATAGGAGAGAACAGATGGAAACCTAAATATAAAAACTGCTACTGTAGACAAACGCTTCAAACTAGAAGAACAAAATTTGGTGAGCCAAGTGGGATTTGTGTACTGATCATTACCACCAAGTATCATTAAGATTGGGAAAAAAAATATTTGGTGGTATTTCGGAAACTCGTAATTTCTTAGAATCTTGGCAACCCCTCTCAATGAAAGTGCTTTTCCACAGTCTGTGCCTAGGGCTACTTGTAGATTAAAGAAGCCATAGAGACAAAACTGAGCACCCCTATATTTTGTCAAGTTTCAAAGAGCTACTGCAAACCATGTTGAATTTAGAGTTCCAATTTCATCTATCTATATAGGAGAGAACAGAGGGAAACCTAAATATAAAAACTGCTACTGTAGACGAACGCTTCAACCTAGAAAACAAAATGTGGTTAGCCAAGTGGTATTTGTGTACTGATGATTAACACCAAGTATCATCAAGATTGGGTGAAAAAATATTTGCTGGTATTTCGGAAACCCGTAATTTCTTAGAATATTATTAACCCCTCTCAATGAAAGTGCTTTTCAACAGTCTGTGCCTAGGGCTACTTGAAGAGGAAACAAACCATAGAGACAAAACTGAGAACTCCTTTATTTTGTCAAGTTTCAAAGAGCTACTACAAACCATGTTGGATTTAGAGTTCCAAATTCATCTAACTATATAGGAGAGAACAGAGGGAAACCTAAATATAAAAACTGCTACTGTCGACGAACGCTTCAACTTAGAAGAAGAAAATTTGGTGAGCTTAGTGGGATTTGTGTACTGATCCTTACCACCAAGTATCATCAAGATTGGGTGAAAAAATATTTGCTGGTATTTCGGAAACTCGTAATTTCTTAGAAGCTTGGCAACCCATCTCAATGAAAGTGCTTTTCCACAGTCTGTGCCTAGGGCTCCTTGAGGATTAAACAAACCATAGAGACAAAACTGAGAACTCCTTTATTTTGCCAAGTTTCAAAGACCTACTACAAACCATGTTTTATTTAGAGTTCCAAATTCATCTATCTATATAGGAGAGAACAGAGGGAAACCTAAATATAAAAACTGCTACTGTAGACGAACGCTTCAACCTAGAATAAAAAAATTTGGTGAGCCAAGTGGGAAATGCGTACTGATCATTAGCACCAAGTGTCATCAAGATTGGGTGAAAAAATATTTGCTGGTATTTCGGAAACTCGTAATTTCTTAGAAGCTTGGCAACCCCTCTCAATGAAAGTGCTTTTCCACAGTCTGTGCCCCGGGCTACTTGAAGAGGAAACAAACCATAGAGACAAAACTGAGAACTCCTTTATTTTGTCAAGTTTCAAAGGGCTACAACAAACAATGTTGGATTTAGAGTTCCAAATTCATCTATCTATATAGGAGAGAACAGAGGGAAACCTAAATATAAAAACTGCTACTGTCGACGAACGCTTCAACCTAGAAAAAGAAAATTTGGTGAGCTTAGTGGGATTTGTGTACTGATCATTACCACCAAGTATCATCAAGATTGGGTGAAAAAATATTTGCTGGTATTTCGGAAACTCGTAATTTCTTAGAAGCTTGGCAACCCCTCTCAATGAAAGTGCTTTTCCACAGTCTGTGCCCAGGGCTACTTGAAGAGGAAACAAACTATAGAGACAAAACTGAGAACTCCTTTATTTTGTCAAGTTTCAAAGGGCTACTACAAACCATGTTGGATTTAGGGTTCCAAATTCATCTATCTATATAGGAGAGAACAGAGGGAATCCTAAATATAAAAACTGCTATTGTAGACGAACGCTTCAACCAAGAAGAACACAATTTGGTGAGCCAAGTGGGATATGTGTACTGATCATTATCACCAAGTATCATCAAGATTGGATGAAAAAATATTTGGTGGTATTTCGGAAACTCGTAATTTCTTAGATGCTTGGCAACCCCTCTCAATGAAAGTGCTTTTCCACAGTCTGTGCCTAGGGCTACTTGAAGAGAAAACAAACCATAGAGACAACACTGAGAAGTCCTTTATTTTGTCAAGTTTCAAAGAGCTACTACAAACCATGTTGGATTTAGAGTTCCAAATTCATCTATCTATATAGGAGCGAACAGGTGGAAACCTAAATATAAAAACTGCTTCTGTAGACGAACGCTTCAACCTAGAAGAACAAAATTTGGTGAGCCAAGTGGGATTTGTGTACTGATCATTACCACCAATGATCAAGAATGGGTGAAAAAATATTTGCTGGTATTTCGGAAACTCGTTATTTCTTAGAAGCTTGGCAGAGCATCTCAATGAATGTGCTTTTCCACAGTTTTTCCTAGGGCTACTTGAAGAGGAAACAAACCATAGAGACAAAACTGAGAACTCCTTTATTTTGTCAAGTTTCAAAGAGCTACTACAAACCATGTTGGATTTAGAGTTCCAAATTCATCTAACTATATAGGAGAGAAAAGAGAGAAACCTAATTATAAAAACTGCTACTGTAGACGAACGCTTCAACCTAGAAGAACAAAATTTGGTGAGCCAAGTGGGATTTGTGTACTGATCATTAGCAACAAGTATCATCAAGATTGGTTGAAAAAATATTTGCTGGTATTTCGGAAACTCGTTATTTCCTAGAAACTTGGCAGACCATCTCAATGAAAGTGCTTTTCCACAGTGTGTGCCTAGGGCTACTTGAAGAGGAAACAAACCATAGAGACAAAACTGAGAACTCCTTTATTTTGTCATATTTCAAAGAGCTACTACGAACCATGTTGGATTTAGAGTTCCAAATTCATCTAACTATATAGGCGAGAACATAGGGAAACCTAAATATAAAAACTGCTACTGTAGACAAACGCTTCAACCTAGAATAACAAAATTTGGTGAGCCAAGTGGGAAATGTGTACTGATCATTAGCACCAAGTATCATCAAGATTGGGTGAAAAAATATTTGCTGGTATTTCGGAAACTCGTTATTTCTTAGAAGCTTGGCAACCCCTCTCAATGAAAGTGCTTTTCCACAGTCTGTGCCTAGGGCTACTTGAAGAGGAAACAAACCATAGAGACAAAACGGAGAACTCCATTATTTTGTCAAGTTTCAAAGAGCTACTACAAACCATGTTGGATTTAGAGTTCCAAATTCATCTATCTATATATGAGAGAACAGAGTGAAACCTAAATATAAAAACTGCTACTGTAGACGAACGCTTCAACCTAGAAGAACAAAATTTGGTGAGCCAAGTGGGATTTGTGTACTGATCATTACCACCAAGTATCATGAAGATTGGGTGAAAAAATATTTGCTGGTATTTCGGAAACTCGTTATTTCTAGAAGCTTGGAAGACCATCTCAATGAAAGTGCTTTTCCACAGTGTGTGAATAGGGCTACTTGAAGAGGAAACAAACCATAGAGACAAAACTGAGAAATTCTTTATTTTGTCATATTTCAAAGTGCTACTACAAACCATGTTGAATTTCGAGTTCAAAATTCATCTATCATATAGGAGAGAACAGAGAGAAACCTAAATATAAAAACTGCTACTGTAGACGAACGCTTCAACCTAGAAGAACAAAATTTGCTGAGCCAAGTGGGATTTGTTTAATGATCATTACCACCAAGTATCATCAAGATTGGGTGAAAAAATATTTGCTGGTATTTCGGAAACTCGTTATTTCTTAGAAGCTTGGCAGACCATCTCAATGAAAGTGCTTTTCCACAGTGTGTGCCTAGGGCTACTTGAAGAGGAAACAAACCATAGAGACAAAACTGAGAACTCCTTTATTTTGTCATACTTCAAACAGCTACTACAAACCATGTTGGATTTAGAGTTCCAAATTCATCTAACTATATAGGAGAGAACAGAGGGAAACCTAAATATAAAAACTGCTACTGTAGACGAACGCTTCAACCTAGAAGAACAAAATTTGGTGAGCCAAATGGGATTTGTTTACTGATCATTACCACCAAGTATCATCAAGATTGGGTGAAAAAATATTTGCTGGTATTTCATAAACTCGTAATTTCTTAGAAGCTTGGCAACCCCTCTCAATAAAAGTGCTTTTCCACAGTCTGTGCCTAGGGCTCCTTGAAGATTAAACAAACCATAGAGACAAAACTGAGAACTCCTTTTTTTGTCAAGTTTCAAAGACCTACTACAAACCATGTTTTATTTAGATTTCCAAATTCATCTATCTATATATGAGAGAACAGAGGAAAACCTAAATATAAAAACTGCTACTGTAGACGAACGCTTCAAACTAGAAGAACAAAATTTGGTGAGCCAAGTGGGAAATGTGTACTGATCATTAGCACCAAGTATCATCAAGATTATGTGAAAAAATATTTGCTGGTATTTCCGAAACTCCTTATTTCTTAGAAACTTGGCAACCCCTCTCAATGAAAGTGCTTTTCCACAGTCTGTGCCTAGGGCTACTTGAAGAGGAAACAAGCCATAGAGACAAAACTGAGAACTCCTTTATTTTGTCAAGTTTCAAAGAGCTACTACAAACCATGTTGGATTTAGAGTTCCAAATTCATCTATCTATATATGAGAGAACAGAGGAAAACCTAAATATAAAAACTGCTACTGTAGACGAACGCTTCAACCTAGAAGAACAAAATTTGGTGAGCCAAGTGGGATTGTGTACTGATCATTAGCAACAAGTGTCATCAAGATTGGGTGAAAAAATATTTGCTGGTATTTCGGAAACTCGTTATTTCTTAGAAGCTTGGCAACCAATCGCAATGAAAGTGCTTTTCCACAGTCTGTGCCTAGGGCTACTTGAAGACGAAACAAACCATAGAAACAAAACTGAGAACTCCTTTATTTTGTCAAGTTTCAAAGAGCTACTACAAACCATGTTGGATTTAGAGTTCCAAGTTCATCTATCTATATAGGAGAGAACAGAGAGAAACCTAAATATAAAGACTGCTACTGTAGACGAACGCTTCAACCTAGAAGAACAAAATTTGGTGAGCCAAGTGGGATTTGTGTACTGATCATTAGCAACAAGTATCATCAAGATTGGGTGAAAAAATATTTGCTGGTATTTCGGAAACTCGTTATTTCCTAGAAGCTTGGCAGACCATCTCAATGAAAGTGCTTTTCCACAGTCTGTGCCTAGGGCTACTTGAAGAGGAAACAAGCCATAGAGACAAAACTGAGAACTCCTTTATTTTGTCAAGTTTCAAAGAGCTACTACAAACCATGTTGGATTTAGAGTTCCAAATTCATCTATCTATATATGAGAGAACAGAGGAAAACCTAAATATAAAAACTGCTACTGTAGACGAACGCTTCAACCTAGAAGAACAAATTTTGGTGAGCCAAGTGGGATTTGTGTACTGATTATTACCACCAATGATCAAGAATGGGTGAAAAAATATTTGCTGGTATTTCGGAAACTCGTTATTTCTAGAAGCTTGGCAGACCATCTCAATGAAAGTGCTTTTCCACAGTGTGTGAATAGGGCTACTTGAAGAGGAAACAAACCATAGAGACAAAACTGAGAAATTCTTTATTTTGTCATATTTCAAAGTGCTACTACAAACCATGTTGAATTTCGAGTTCAAAATTCATCTATCTATATAGGAGAGAACAGAGAGAAACCTAAATATAAAAACTGCTACTGTAGACGAACGCTTCAACCTAGAAGAACAAAATTTGCTGAGCCAAGTGTAATTTGTTTAATGATCATTACCACCAAGTATCATCAAGTTTGGGTGAAAAAATATTTGCTGGTATTTCGGAAACTCGTAATTTCTTAGAAGCTTGGCAACTCCTCTCAATGAAAGTGCTTTTCCACAGTCTGTGCCTAGGGCTACTTGAAGAGGAAACAAACCATAGAGACAAAACTGAGAACTCCTTTATTTTGTCAAGTTTCAAAGAGCTACTACAAACCATATTGGATTTAGTGTTCCAAATTCATCTATCTATGTAGGAGAGAACAGAGGGAAACCAAAATATAAAAACTGCTACTGTAGATGAACGCTTCAACCTAGAAGAACAAAATTTGGTGAGCCAAGTGGGATTTGTGTACTGATCATTACCACCAAGTATCATCAAGATTGGGTGAAAAAATATTTGCTGGTATTTCGGAAACTCGTTATTTCTTAGAAGATTGGCAACCCCTCACAATGAAAGTGCTGATCCACAGTCTGTGCCTAGGGCTACTTGAAGACGGAACAAACCATAGAGACAAAACTGAGAACTCCTTTATTTTGTCCAGTTTCAAAGAGCTACTACAAACCATGTTGGATTTAGAGGTCCAAATTCATCTATCTATGTAGGAGAGAACAGAGGGAAACCTAAATATAAAAACTGCTACTGTAGATGAACGCTTCAACCTAGAAGAACAAAATTTGGTGAGCCAAGTGGGATTTGTGTACTGATCATTACCACCAAGTATCATCAAGATTGGGTGAAAAAATATTTGCTGGTATTTCGGAAACTCATTATTTCTTAGAAGCTTGGCAACCCATCTCAATGAAAGTGCATTTCCACAGTGTGTGCCTAGGGCTACCTGAAGAGGAAACAAACCATAGAGACAAAAGTGAGAACTCCTTTATTTTGTCAAGTTTCAAAGAGCTACTACAAACCATGTTGGATTTAGAGTTCCAAGTTCATCTATCTATATAGGAGAGAACAGAGAGAAACCTAAATATAAAAACTGCTACTGTAGACGATCGCTTCAACCTAGAAGAACAAAATTTGGTGAGCCAAGTGGGATTTGTGTACTGATCATTACTAACAAGTATCATCAAGATTGGGTGAAAAAATATTTGCTGGTATTTCGGAAACTTGTAATTTCTTAGAAGCTTGGCAAACCCTCTCAATGAAAGTGCTTTTCCACAGTCTGTGCCTAGGGCTCCTTGAAGATTAAACAAACCATAGAGACAAAACTGAGAACTCCTTTATTTTGTCAAGTTTCAAAGACCTACTACAAACCATGTTTTATTTAGAGTTCCAAATTCATCTATCTATATAGGAGAGAACAGAGGGAAACCTAAATATAAAAACTGCTACTGTAGACGAACGCTTCAAATTAGAATAACAAAATTTGGTGAGCCAAGTGGGAAATGTGTACTGATCATTAGCACCAAGTATCATCAAGATTGGGTGAAAAAATATTTGCTGGTATTTCGGAAACTCGTTATTTCTTAGAAGCTTGGCAACCCCTCTCTATGAAAGTGCTTTTCCACAGTCTGTGCCTAGGGCTACTTGAAGAGGAAAGAAACCATAGAGACAAAACGGAGAACTCCGTTATTTTGTCAAGTTTCAAAGAGCTACTACAAACCATGTTGGATTTAGAGTTCCAAATTCATCTATCTATATATGAGAGAACAAAGTGAAACCTAAAGATAAAAACTCCTACTGTAGACGAAAGCTTCAACCTAGAAGAACAAAATTTGGTGAGCCAAGTGGGATTTGTGTACTGATCATTACCACCAAGTATCATCAAGATTGGGTGAAAAAATATTTGCTGGTATTTCGGAAACTCGTTATTTCTAAAGCTTGGCAGACCATCTCAATGAAAGTGCTTTTCCACAGTGTGTGCCTAGGGCTACTTGAAGAGGAAACAAACCATAGAGACAAAACTGAGAAATCCTTTATTTTGTCATATTTCAAAGTGCTACTACAAACCATGTTGAATTTAGAGTTCCAAATTCATCTATCTATATAGGAGAGAACAGAGAGAAACCTAAATATAAAAACTGCTACTGTAGACGAACGCTTCAACCTAGAAGAACAAAAGTTGCTGAACCAAGTGGGATTTGTGTAATGATCATTACCACCAAGTATCATCAAGTTTGGTGAAAAAATATTTGCTGGTATTTCGGAAACTCATAATTTCTTAGAAGCTTGGCAACTCCTCTCAATGAAAGTGCTGATCCACAGTCTGTGCCTAGGGCTACTTGAAGACGAAACAAACCATAGAGACAAAACTGAGAACTTTTTTATTTTGTCCAGTTTCAAAGAGATACTACAAACCATGTTGGATTTAGAGTTCCAAATTCATCTATCTATGTAGGAGAGAACAGAGGGAAACCTAAATATAAAAACTGCTACTGTAGATGAACCCTTCAACCTAGAAGAACAAAATTTGGTGAGCCAAGTGGGATTTGTGTACTGATCATTACCACCAAGTATCATCAAGATTGGGTGAAAAAATATTTGCTGGTATTTCGGAAACTCGTTATTTCTTAGAAGCTTGGCAACCCATCTCATGAAAGTGCATTTCCACAGTGTGTGCCTAGGGCTACTTGAAGAGGAAACAAACCATAGAGACAAAACTGAGAACTCCTTTATTTTGTCAAGTTTCAAAGAGCTACTACAAACCATGTTGGATTTAGAGTTCCAAGTCTATCTATCTATATAGGAGAGAACAGAGAGAAACCTAAATATAAAAACTGCTACTGTAGACGAACGCTTCCACCTATAAGAACAAAATTTGGTGAGCCAAGTGGGATTTGTGTACTGATCATTACCACCAAGTATCATCAAGATTGGGTGAAAAAATATTTGCTGGTATTTCGGAAACTCGTTATTTCTTAGAAGCTTGGCAACCCATCTCAATGAAAGTGCATTTCCACAGTGTGTGCCTAGGGCTACTTGAAGAGGAAACAAACCATAGAGACAAAACTGAGAACTCCTTTATTTTGTCAAGTTTCAAAGAGCTACTAGAAACCATGTTGGATTTAGAGTTCCAAATTAATCTAACTATATAGGAGAGAACAGAGGGAAACCTAAATATAAAAACTGCTACTGTAGAGGAACGCTTCAACCTAGAAGAACAAAATTTTGGGTAGCCAAGTGGATTTGTGTACTGATCATTACCACCAAGTATCATCAAGATTGGGTGAAAAAATATTTGCTGGTATTTCGGAAACTCGTTATTTCTTAGAAGATTGGCAACCCCTCACAATGAAAGTGCTGATCCACAGTCTGTGCCTAGGGCTACTTGAAGACGAAACAAACCATAGAGACAAAACTGAGAACTCCTTTATTTTGTGCAGTTTCAAAGAGCTACTACAAACCATGTTGGATTTAGAGTTCCAAATTCATCTATCTATGTAGGAGAGAACAGAGGGAAACGTAAATATAAAAACTGCTATTGTAGATGAACGCTTCAACCTAGAAGAACAAAATTTGGTGAGCCAAGTGGGATTTGTGTACTGATCATTACCACCATGTATCATCAAGATTGGGTGAAAAAATATTTGCTGGTATTTCGGAAACTCGTTGTTTCTTAGAAGCTTGGCAACCCATCTCAATGAAAGTGCATTTCCACAGTGTGTGCCTAGGGCTACTTGAAGAGGAAACAAACCATAGAGACAAAACTGAGAACTCCTTTATTTTGTCAAGTTTCAAAGAGCTACTACAAACCATGTTGGATTTAGAGTTCCAAATTCATCTATCTATATAGGAGAGAACAGAGTGAAACCTAAATATAAAAACTGCTACTGTAGACAAACGCTTCAACGTAGAAGAAAAAAATTTGGTGAGCCAAGTGGAAATGTGTACTGATCATTAGCACCAAGTATCATCAAGATTGGGTGAAAAAATATTTGCTGGTATTTCGGAAACTCGTTATTTCTAGAAGCTTGGCAGACCATCTCAATGAAAGTGCTTTTCCAGAGTGTGTGCCTAGGGCTACTAGAAGAGGAAACAAACCATAGAGACAAAACTGAGAAATCCTTTATTTTGTCATATTTCAAAGTGCTACTACAAACCATGTTGAATTTAGAGTTCCAAATTCATCTATCTATATAGGAGAGAACAGAGAGAAACCTAAATATAAAAACTGCTACTGTAGACGAACGCTTCAACCTAGAAGAACAAAATTTGCTGAGCCAAGTGGGATTTGTTTAATGATCATTACCACCAAGTATCATCAAGTTTGGGTGAAAAAATATTTGCTGGTATTTCGGAAACTCGTAATTTCTTAGAAGCTTGGCAACTCCTCTCAATGAAAGTGCTTTTCCACAGTCTGTGCCTAGGGCTACTTGAAGAGGAAACAAACCATAGAGACAAAACTGAGAACTCCTTTATTTTGTCTAGTTTCAAAGAGCTACTACAAACCATGTTGGATTTAGAGTTCCAAATTCATCTATCTGTATAGGAGAGAACAGATGGAAACCTAAATAGAAAAACTGCTACTGTAGACGAACGCTTCAACCTACAAGAACAAAATTTGGTGAGCCAAGTGGGATTTGTGTACTGATCATTACCCACCAAGTATCATCAAGATTAAGTGAAAAAATATTTGCTGGTATTTCGGAAACTCGTTATTTCTTAGAAGCTTGGCAACCCATCTCAATGAAAGTGCATTTCCACAGTGTGTGCCTAGGGCTACTTGAAGAGGAAACAAACCATAGAGACAAAACTGAGAACTCCTTTATTTTGTCAAGTTTCAAAGAGCTACTACAAACCATGTTGGATTTAGAGTTCCAAATTCATCTAACTATATAGGAGAGAACAGAGGGAAACCTAAATATAAAAACTGCTACTGTAGACGAACGCTTCAACCTAGAAGAACAAAATTTGCTGAGCCAAGTGGGATTGTGTAATGATCATTACCACCAAGTATCATCAAGTTTGGGTGAAAAAATATTTGCTGGTATTTCGGAAACTCGTAATTTCTTAGAAGCTTGGCAACCCCTCTCAATGAAAGTGCTTTTCCACAGTCTGTGCCTAGGGCTCCTTGAAGAATAAACAAACCATAGAGACAAAACTGAGAACTCCTTTATTTTGTCAAGTTTCAAAGACCTACTTAAACCATGTTTTATTTAGAGTTCCAAATTCATCTATCTATACAGCAGAGAACAGAGGGTAACCTAAATATAAAAACTGCTACTGTAGACAAACGCTTCAACCTAGAATAACAAAATTTGGTGAGCCAAGTGGGAAATGTGTACTGATCATTAGCACCAAATATCATCAAGATTGGGTGAAAAAATATTTGCTGGTATTTCGGAAACTCGTTATTTCTTAGAAGATTTTCAACCCCTCACAATGAAAGTGCTGATCCACAGTCTGTGCCTAGGGCTACTTGAAGACGAAACAAACCATAGAGACAAAACTGAGAACTCCTTTATTTTGTCCAGTTTCAAAGAGCTACTACAAACCATGTTGGATTTAGAGTTCCAAAATTCATCTATCTATATAGGAGAGAACAGAGGGAAACCTAAATATAAAAACTGCTACTGTAGATGAACGCTTCAACCTAGAAGAACAAAATTTGGTGAGCCAAGTTGGATTTGTGTACTGATCATTACCACCAAGTATCATCAAGATTGGGTGAAAAAATATTTGCTGGTATTTCGGAAACTCGTTATTTCTTAGAAGCTTGGCAACCCATCTCAATGAAAGTGCATTTCCACAGTGTGTGCCTAGGGCTACTTGAAGAGGAAACAAACCATAGAGACAAAACTGAGAACTCCTTTATTTTGTCAAGTTTCAAAGAGCTACTACAAACCATGTTGGATTTAGAGTTCCAAGTTCATCTATCTATATAGGAGAAACAGAGAGAAACCTAAATATAAAAACTGCTACTGTAGACGAACGCTTCAACCTAGAAGAACAAAATTTGGTGAGCCAAGTGGGATTTGTGTACTGATCATTAGTAACAAGTATCATCAATATTGGGTGTAAAAATATTTGCTGGTATTTCGGAAACTTGTAATTTCTTAGAAGCTTGGCAAACCCTCTCAATGAAAGTGCTTTTCCACAGTCTGTGCCTAGGGCTCCTTGAAGATTAAACAAACCATAGAGACAAAACTGAGAACTCCTTTATTTTGTCAAGTTTCAAAGACCTTCTACAAACCATGTTTTATTTAGAGTTCCAAATTCATCTATCTATATAGGAGAGAACAGAGGGAAACCTAAATATAAAAACTGCTACTGTAGACGAACGGTTCAAATTAGAATAACAAAATTTGGTGAGCCAAGTGGGAAATGTGTAATGATCATTAGCACCAAGTATCATCAAGATTATGTGAAAAAATATTTGCTGGTATTTCGGAAACTCCTTATTTCTTAGAAGCTTAGCAACCCCTCTCAATGAAAGTGCTTTTCCACCGTCTGTGCCTAGGGCTAGTTGAAGACGAAACAAACCATAGAGACAAAACTGTGATCTCCTTTATTTTGTCAAGTTTCAAAGAGCTAGTACAAACCATGTTGGATTTTGAGTTCCAAATTCATCTATCTATATATGAGAGAACAGAGGGAAACCTAAATATAAAAACTGCTACTGTAGACAAACGCTTCAACCTAGAATAACAAAATTTGGTGAGGGAAGTGGGAAATGTGTACTGATCATTAGCACCAAGTATCATCAAGATTGGGTGAAAAAATATTTGCTGGTATTTCGGAAACTCGTTATTTCTTAGAAGCTTGGCAACCCCTCTCAATGAAAGTGCTTTTCAGAGTGTGTGCCTAGGGCTACTAGAAGAGGAAACAAACCATAGAGACAAAACTGAGAAATACTTTATTTTGTCATATTTCAAAGTGCTACTACAAACCATGTTGAATTTAGAGTTCCAAATTCATCTATCTATATAGGAGAGAACAGAGAGAAACCTAAATATAAAAACTGCTACTGTAGACGAACGCTTCAACCTAGAAGAACAAAATTTGCTGAGCCAAGTGGGATTTGTTTAATGATCATTACCACCAAGTATCATCAAGTTTGGGTGAAAAAATATTTGCTGGTATTTCGGAAACTCGTAATTTCTTAGAAGCTTGGCAACTCCTCTCAATGAAAGTGCTTTTCCACAGTCTGTGCCTAGGGCTACTTGAAGAGGAAACAAACCATAGAGACAAAACTGAGAACTCCTTTATTTTGTCTAGTTTCAAAGAGCTACTACAAACCATGTTGGATTTAGAGTTCCAAATTCATCTATCTGTATAGGAGAGAACAGATGGAAACCTAAATAGAAAAACTGCTACTGTAGACGAACGCTTCAACCTACAAGAACAAAATTTGGTGAGCCAAGTGGGATTTGTGTACTGATCATTACCACCAAGTATCATCAAGATTAAGTGAAAAAATATTTGCTGGTATTTCGGAAACTCGTTATTTCTTAGAAGCTTGGCAACCCATCTCAATGAAAGTGCATTTCCACAGTATGTGCCTAGGGCTACTTGAAGAGGAAACAAACCATAGAGACAAAACTGAGAACTCCTTTATTTTGTCAAGTTTCAAAGAGCTACTACAAACCATGTTGGATTTAGAGTTCCAAATTCATCTAACTATATAGGAGAGAACAGAGGGAAACCTAAATATAAAAACTGCTACTGTAGACGAACGCTTCAACCTAGAAGAACAAAATTTGCTGAGCCAAGTGGGATTGTGTAATGATCATTACCAACAAGTATCATCAAGTTTGGGTGAAAAAATATTTGCTGGTATTTCGGAAACTCGTAATTTCTTAGAAGCTTGGCAACCCTCTCAATGAAAGTGCTTTTCCACAGTCTGTGCCTAGGGCTCCTTGAAGAATAAACAAACCATAGAGACAAAACTGAGAACTCCTTTATTTTGTCAAGTTTCAAAGACCTACTTAAACCATGTTTTATTTAGAGTTCCAAATTCATCTATCTATACAGCAGAGAACAGAGGGTAACCTAAATATAAAAACTGCTACTGTAGACAAACGCTTCAACCTAGAATAACAAAATTTGGTGAGCCAAGTGGGAAATGTGTACTGATCATTAGCACCAAATATCATCAAGATTGGGTGAAAAAATATTTGCTGGTATTTCGGAAACTCGTTATTTCTTAGAAGATTTTCAACCCCTCACAATGAAAGTGCTGATCCACAGTCTGTGCCTAGGGCTACTTGAAGACGAAACAAACCATAGAGACAAAACTGAGAACTCCTTTATTTTGTCCAGTTTCAAAGAGCTACTACAAACCATGTTGGATTTAGAGTTCCAAATTCATCTATCTATATAGGAGAGAACAGAGGGAAACCTAAATATAAAAACTGCTACTGTAGATGAACGCTTCAACCTAGAAGAACAAAATTTGGTGAGCCAAGTTGGATTTGTGTACTGATCATTACCACCAAGTATCATCAAGATTGGGTGAAAAAATATTTGCTGGTATTTCGGAAACTCGTTATTTCTTAGAAGCTTGGCAACCCATCTCAATGAAAGTGCATTTCCACAGTGTGTGCCTAGGGCTACTTGAAGAGGAAACAAACCATAGAGACAAAACTGAGAACTCCTTTATTTTGTCAAGTTTTAAAGAGCTACTACAAACCATGTTGGATTTAGAGTTCCAATTTCATCTATCTATATAGGAGAGAACAGAGAGAAACCTAAATATAAAAACTGCTACTGTAGACAAACGCTTCAACCTAGAATAACAAAATTTGGTGAGCCAAGTGGGAAATGTGTACTGATCATTAGCACCAAGTATCATCAAGATTGGGTGAAAAAATATTTGCTGGTATTTCGGAAACTCGTTATTTCTTAGAAGCTTGGCAACCCCTCTCAATGAAAGTGCTTTTCCACAGTCTGTGCCTAGGGCTACTTGAAGAGGAAACAAACCATAGAGACAAAACTGAGAACTCCTTTATTTTGTCAAGTTTCAAAGAGCTACTACAAACCATGTTGGATTTAGAGTTCCAAATTCATCTATCTATGTATGAGAGAACAGTGTGAAACCTAAATATAAAAACTGCTACTGTAGACGAACGCTTCAACCTAGAAGAAGAAAATTTGGTGAGCCAAGTGGGATTTGTTTACTGATCATTACCACCAAGTATCATGAAGATTGGGTGAAAAAATATTTGCTGGTATTTCGGAAACTCGCTATTTCTAGAAGCTTGGCAGACCATCTCAATGAAAGTGCTTTTCCACAGTGTGTGCCTAGGGCTACTTGAAGAGGAAACAAACCATAGAGACAAAACTGAGAAATCCTTTATTTTGTCATATTTCAAAGTGCTACTACAAACCATGTTGAATTTAGAGTTCCAAATTCATCTATCTATATAGGAGAGAACAGAGAGAAACCTAAATATAAAAACTGCTACTGTAGACGATGCTTCAACCTAGAAGAACAAAATTTGCTGAGCCAAGTGGGATTTGTTTAATGATCATTACAACCAAGTATCATCAAGTTTGGGTGAAAAAATATTTGCTGGTATTTCGGAAACTCGTAATTTCTTAGAAGCTTGGCAACTCCTCTAAATGAAAGTGCATTTCCACAGTGTGTGCCTAGGGCTACTTGAAGAGGAAACAAACCATAGAGGACAAAACTGAGAACTCCTTTATTTTCTCAAGTTTCAAAGAGCTACTACAAACCATGTTGGATTTAGAGTTCCAAATTCATCTAACTATATAGGAGAGAACAGAGGGAAACCTAAATATAAAAACTGCTACTGTAGACGAACGCTTCAACCTAGAAGAACAAAATTTGCTGAGCCAAGTGGGATTTGTGTAATGATCATTACCACCAAGTATCATCAAGTTTGGGTGAAAAAATATTTGCTGGTATTTCGGAAACTCGTAATTTCTTAGAAGCTTGGCAACCCCTCTCAATGAAAGTGCTTTTCCACAGTCTGTGCCTAGGGCTCCTTGAAGAATAAACAAACCATAGAGACAAAACTGAGAACTCCTTTATTTTGTCAAGTTTCAAAGACCTACTTCAAACCATGTTTTATTTAGAGTTCCAAATTCATCTATCTATATAGGAGAGAACAGAGGGAAACCTAAATATAAAAACTGCTACTGTAGACAAACGCTTCAACCTAGAATAACAAAATTTGGTGAGCCAAGTGGGAAATGTGTACTGATCATTAGCACCAAGTATCATCAAGATTGGGTGAAAAAATATTTGCTGGTATTTCGGAATCTCGTTATTTCTTAAAAGATTGGCAACCCCTCACAATGAAAGTGCTGATCCACAGTCTGTGCCTAGGGCTACTTGAAGACGAAACAAACCATAGAAAGAAAACTGAGAACTCCTTTATTTTGTCCAGTTTCAGAGAGCTATACAAACCATGTTGGATTTAGAGTTCCAAATTCATCTATCTATGTAGGAGAGAACAGAGGGAAACCTAAATATAAAAACTGCTACTGTAGATGAACGCTTCAACCTAGAAGAACAAAATTTGGTGAGCCAAGTGGGATTTGCGTACTGATCATTACCACCAAGTATCATCAAGATTGGGTGAAAAAATATTTGCTGGTATTTCGGAAACTCGTTATTTCTTAGAAGATTGGCAACCCCTCACAATGAAAGTGCTGATCCACAGTCTGTGCCTAGGGCTACTTGAAGACGAAACAAACCATAGAGACAAAACTGAGAACTCCTTTATTTTGTCCAGTTTCAAAGAGCTACTACAAACCATGTTGGATTTAGAGTTCCAAATTCATCTATCTATGTAGGAGAGAACAGAGGGAAACCTAAATATAAAAACTGCTACTGTAGATGAACGCTTCAACCTAGAAGAAAAAAATTTGGTGAGCCAAGTGGGATTTGTGTACTGATCATTAAGAACCAAGTATCATCAAGATTGGGTAAAAAAATATTTGCTGGTATTTCGGAAACTCGTTATTTCTTAGAAGCTTGGCAACCCATCTCAATGAAAGTGCATTTCCACAGTGTGTGCCTAGGGCTACTTGAAGAGGAAACAAACCATAGAGACAAAACTGAGAACTCCTTTATTTTGTCAAGTTTCAAAGAGCTACTACAAACTATGTTGGATTTAGAGTTCCAAGTTCATCTATCTATATAGGAGAGAACAGAGAGAAACCTAAATATAAAAACTGCTACTGTAGACGATCGCTTCAACCTAGTAGAACAAAATTTGGTGAGCCAAGTGGGATTTGTGTACTGATCATTAGTAACAAGTATCATCAAGATTGGGTGAAAAAATATTTGCTGGTATTTCGGAAACTTGTAATTTCTTAGAAGCTTGGCAAACCCTCTCAATGAAAGTGCTTTTCCACGACTGTGCCTAGGGCTCCTTGAAGATTAAACAAACCATAGAGACAAAACTGAGAACTCCTTTCTTTTGTCCAGTTTCAAAGAGCTACTACAAACCATGTTGGATTTAGAGTTCCAAATTCATCTATCTATATAGGAGAGAACAGAGTGAACCTAAAAATAAAACCTGCTACTCTAAAAGAACGCTTCAACCTAGAAGAAGAAAATTTGGTGAGCCAAGTGGGATTTGTGTACTGATCATTACCACCAAGTATCATCAAGATTGGGTGAAAAAATATTTGCTGGTACTTCGGAAACTAATAATTTCTTAGAAGCTTCGCAACCCCCCTCAATGAAAGTGCTTTTCTACAGTCTGTGCCTAGGGCTACTTGAAGAGGAAACAAACCATAGAGACAAAACTGAGAACTCCTTTATTTTGTCAAGTTTCAAAGAGCTACTACAAACCATGTTTTATTTAGAGTTCCAAATTCTTCTAACTATATAGGAGAGAACAGAGGGAAACCTAAATATAAAAACTGCTACTGTAGAGGAACGCTTCAACCTAGAAGAACAAAATTTTGGTTAGCCAAGTGGGATTTGTGTACTGATCATTACCACCAAGTATCATCAAGATTGGGTGAAAAAATATTTGCTGGTATTACGGAAACTCGTAATTTCTTAGAAGCTTGGCAACCCATCTCAATAAAAGTGCATTTCCAAAGTGTGTGCCTAGGGCTACTTGAAGAGGAAACAAACCATAGAGACAAAACTGAGAACTCCTTTCTTTTGTCCAGTTTCAAAGAGCTACTACAAACCATGTTGGATTTAGAGTTCCAAATTCATCTATCTATATAGGAGAGAACAGAGGGAAACCTAAATATAAAAACTGCTACTGTAGAGGAACGCTTCATCCTAGAAGAACAAAATTTGGTGAGCCAAGTGGGATTTGTGTACTGATCATTACCACCAAGTATCATCAAGATTGGGTGAAAAAATATTTGCTGGTACTTCGGAAACTAGTAATTTCTTAGAAGCTTCGCAACCCCCCTCAATGAAAGTGCTTTTCTACAGTCTGTGCCTAGGGCTACTTGAAGAGGAAACAAACCATAGAGACAAAACAGAGAACTCCTTTATTTTGTCAAGTTTCAAAGAGCTACTACAAACCATGTTGGATTTAGAGTTCCAAATTCTTCTAACTATATAGGAGAGAACAGAGGGAAACCTAAATATAAAAACTGCTACTGTAGAGGAACGCTTCAACCTAGAAGAACAAAATTTTGGTTAGCCAAGTGAAATTTGTGTACTGATCATTACCACCAAGTATCATCAAGATTGGGTGAAAAAATATTTGCTGGTATTACGGAAACTCGTAATTTCTTAGATGCTTGGCAACCCATCTCAATGAAAGTGCATTTCCACAGTGTGTGCCTAGGGCTACTTGGAGAGGAAACAAACCATAGAGACAAAACTGAGAACTCCTTTATTTTGTCAAGTTTCAAAGAGCTACTAAAAACCATGTTGGATTTAGAGTTCCAAATTCATCTAACTATATAGGAGAGAACAGAGGGAAACCTAAATATAAAAACTGCTACTGTAGAGGAACGCTTCAACCTTGAAAAACAAAATTTTGGTTAGCAAAGTGGGATTTGTGTACTGATCATTACCACCAAGTATCATCAAGATTGGGTGAAAAAATATTTGCTGGTATTACGGAAACTCGTAATTTCTTAGAAGCTTGGCAACCCATCTCAATGAAAGTGCATTTCCACAGTGTGTGCCTAGGGCTACTTGAGGAGGAAACAAACCATAGAGACAAAACTGAGAACTCCTTTATTTTGTCACGTTTCAAAGAGATACTACAAACCATGTTGGATTTAGAGTTCCAAATTCATCTAACTATATAGGAGAGAAGAGAGGGAAACCTAAATATAAAAACTGCTACTGTAGAGGAATGCTTCAACCTAGAAGAACAAAATTTGGTGAGCCAAGTGGGATTTATGTACTGATCATTACCACCAAGTATTATCAAGATTGGGTGAAAAAATATTTGCTGGTATTTCGGAAACTCGTAATTTCTTAGAAGCTTGGCAACCCCTCTCAATGAAAGTGCTTTTCCACAGTCTGTGCCTAGGGCTCCTTGAAGATTAAACAAACCATAGAGACAAAACTGAGAACTCCTTTATTTTGTCAAGTTTCAAAGACCTACTACAAACCATGTTTTATTTAGAGTTCCAAATTCATCTATCTATATATGAGAGAACAGAGGGAAACCTAAATATAAAATCTGGTACTGTAGACGAACGCTTCAACCTAGAATAACAAACATTGGTGAGCCAAGTGGAAAATGTGTAATGATCATTAGCACCAAGTATCATCAAGATTATGTGAAAAAATATTTGCTGGTATTTCGGAAACTCCTTATTTCTTAGAAGCTTGGCAACCCCTCTCAATGAAAGTGCTTTTCCACAGTCTGTGCCTAGGGCTACTTGAAGAGGAAACAAGCCATAGAGACAAAACTGAGAACTCCTTTATTTTGTCAAGTTTCAAAGACCTACTACAAACCATGTTTTATTTAGAGTTCCAAATTCATCTATCTCTATAGGAGAGAACAGAGGAAACCTAAATATAAAAACTCCAACTGTAGACGAACGCTTCAACATAGAAGAAGAAAGATTGGTGAGCCAAGTGGGATTTGTGTACTGATCATTACCACCAAGTATCATCAAGATTGGGTGAAAATATATTTGCTGGTATTTCGGAAACTCGTTATTTCTTGGAAGCTTGGCAACCCTTTCAATGAAAGTGCTTTTCCAGAGTCTGTGCATAGGGGTACTTAAAGAGGAAAAATACCATAGAGACAAAACTGAGAACTCCTTTATTTTGTCAAGTTTCAAAGAGCTACTACAAACCATGTTGGATTTAGAGTTCCAAATTCATCTAACTATATAGGAGAGAACAGAGGGAAACCTAAATATAAAAACTGCTACTGTAGACGAACGCTTCAACCTAGAAGAACAAAATTTGCTGAGCCAAGTGGGATTGTGTAATGATCATTACCACCAAGTATCATCAAGTTTGGGTGAAAAAATATTTGCTGGTATTTCGGAAACTCGTAATTTCTTAGAAGCTTGGCAACCCCTCTCAATGAAAGTGCTTTTCCACAGTCTGTGCCTAGGGCTCCTTGAAGAATAAACAAACCATAGAGACAAAACTGAGAACTCCTTTATTTTGTCAAGTTTCAAAGACCTACTTAAACCATGTTTTATTTAGAGTTCCAAATTCATCTATCTATACAGCAGAGAACAGAGGGTAACCTAAATATAAAAACTGCTACTGTAGACAAACGCTTCAACCTAGAATAACAAAATTTGGTGAGCCAAGTGGGAAATGTGTACTGATCATTAGCACCAAATATCATCAAGATTGGGTGAAAAAATATTTGCTGGTATTTCGGAAACTCGTTATTTCTTAGAAGATTTTCAACCCCTCACAATGAAAGTGCTGATCCACAGTCTGTGCCTAGGGCTACTTGAAGACGAAACAAACCATAGAGACAAAACTGAGAACTCCTTTATTTTGTCCAGTTTCAAAGAGCTACTACAAACCATGTTGGATTTAGAGTTCCAAATTCATCTATCTATATAGGAGAGAACAGAGGGAAACCTAAATATAAAAACTGCTACTGTAGATGAACGCTTCAACCTAGAAGAACAAAATTTGGTGAGCCAAGTTGGATTTGTGTACTGATCATTACCACCAAGTATCATCAAGATTGGGTGAAAAAATATTTGCTGGTATTTCGGAAACTCGTTATTTCTTAGAAGCTTGGCAACCCATCTCAATGAAAGTGCATTTCCACAGTGTGTGCCTAGGGCTACTTGAAGAGGAAACAAACCATAGAGACAAAACTGAGAACTCCTTTATTTTGTCAAGTTTTAAAGAGCTACTACAAACCATGTTGGATTTAGAGTTCCAATTTCATCTATCTATATAGGAGAGAACAGAGAGAAACCTAAATATAAAAACTGCTACTGTAGACAAACGCTTCAACCTAGAATAACAAAATTTGGTGAGCCAAGTGGGAAATGTGTACTGATCATTAGCACCAAGTATCATCAAGATTGGGTGAAAAAATATTTGCTGGTATTTCGGAAACTCGTTATTTCTTAGAAGCTTGGCAACCCCTCTCAATGAAAGTGCTTTTCCACAGTCTGTGCCTAGGGCTACTTGAAGAGGAAACAAACCATAGAGACAAAACTGAGAACTCCTTTATTTTGTCAAGTTTCAAAGAGCTACTACAAACCATGTTGGATTTAGAGTTCCAAATTCATCTATCTATGTATGAGAGAACAGTGTGAAACCTAAATATAAAAACTGCTACTGTAGACGAACGCTTCAACCTAGAAGAAGAAAATTTGGTGAGCCAAGTGGGATTTGTTTACTGATCATTACCACCAAGTATCATGAAGATTGGGTGAAAAAATATTTGCTGGTATTTCGGAAACTCGCTATTTCTAGAAGCTTGGCAGACCATCTCAATGAAAGTGCTTTTCCACAGTGTGTGCCTAGGGCTACTTGAAGAGGAAACAAACCATAGAGACAAAACTGAGAAATCCTTTATTTTGTCATATTTCAAAGTGCTACTACAAACCATGTTGAATTTAGAGTTCCAAATTCATCTATCTATATAGGAGAGAACAGAGAGAAACCTAAATATAAAAACTGCTACTGTAGACGATGCTTCAACCTAGAAGAACAAAATTTGCTGAGCCAAGTGGGATTTGTTTAATGATCATTACAACCAAGTATCATCAAGTTTGGGTGAAAAAATATTTGCTGGTATTTCGGAAACTCGTAATTTCTTAGAAGCTTGGCAACTCCTCTAAATGAAAGTGCATTTCCACAGTGTGTGCCTAGGGCTACTTGAAGAGGAAACAAACCATAGAGACAAAACTGAGAACTCCTTTATTTTCTCAAGTTTCAAAGAGCTACTACAAACCATGTTGGATTTAGAGTTCCAAATTCATCTAACTATATAGGAGAGAACAGAGGGAAACCTAAATATAAAAACTGCTACTGTAGACGAACGCTTCAACCTAGAAGAACAAAATTTGCTGAGCCAAGTGGGATTTGTGTAATGATCATTACCACCAAGTATCATCAAGTTTGGGTGAAAAAATATTTGCTGGTATTTCGGAAACTCGTAATTTCTTAGAAGCTTGGCAACCCCTCTCAATGAAAGTGCTTTTCCACAGTCTGTGCCTAGGGCTCCTTGAAGAATAAACAAACCATAGAGACAAAACTGAGAACTCCTTTATTTTGTCAAGTTTCAAAGACCTACTTCAAACCATGTTTTATTTAGAGTTCCAAATTCATCTATCTATATAGGAGAGAACAGAGGGAAACCTAAATATAAAAACTGCTACTGTAGACAAACGCTTCAACCTAGAATAACAAAATTTGGTGAGCCAAGTGGGAAATGTGTACTGATCATTAGCACCAAGTATCATCAAGATTGGGTGAAAAAATATTTGCTGGTATTTCGGAATCTCGTTATTTCTTAAAAGATTGGCAACCCCTCACAATGAAAGTGCTGATCCACAGTCTGTGCCTAGGGCTACTTGAAGACGAAACAAACCATAGAAAGAAAACTGAGAACTCCTTTATTTTGTCCAGTTTCAGAGAGCTATACAAACCATGTTGGATTTAGAGTTCCAAATTCATCTATCTATGTAGGAGAGAACAGAGGGAAACCTAAATATAAAAACTGCTACTGTAGATGAACGCTTCAACCTAGAAGAACAAAATTTGGTGAGCCAAGTGGGATTTGCGTACTGATCATTACCACCAAGTATCATCAAGATTGGGTGAAAAAATATTTGCTGGTATTTCGGAAACTCGTTATTTCTTAGAAGATTGGCAACCCCTCACAATGAAAGTGCTGATCCACAGTCTGTGCCTAGGGCTACTTGAAGACGAAACAAACCATAGAGACAAAACTGAGAACTCCTTTATTTTGTCCAGTTTCAAAGAGCTACTACAAACCATGTTGGATTTAGAGTTCCAAATTCATCTATCTATGTAGGAGAGAACAGAGGGAAACCTAAATATAAAAACTGCTACTGTAGATGAACGCTTCAACCTAGAAGAAAAAAATTTGGTGAGCCAAGTGGGATTTGTGTACTGATCATTAAGAACCAAGTATCATCAAGATTGGGTAAAAAAATATTTGCTGGTATTTCGGAAACTCGTTATTTCTTAGAAGCTTGGCAACCCATCTCAATGAAAGTGCATTTCCACAGTGTGTGCCTAGGGCTACTTGAAGAGGAAACAAACCATAGAGACAAAACTGAGAACTCCTTTATTTTGTCAAGTTTCAAAGAGCTACTACAAACTATGTTGGATTTAGAGTTCCAAGTTCATCTATCTATATAGGAGAGAACAGAGAGAAACCTAAATATAAAAACTGCTACTGTAGACGATCGCTTCAACCTAGTAGAACAAAATTTGGTGAGCCAAGTGGGATTTGTGTACTGATCATTAGTAACAAGTATCATCAAGATTGGGTGAAAAAATATTTGCTGGTATTTCGGAAACTTGTAATTTCTTAGAAGCTTGGCAAACCCTCTCAATGAAAGTGCTTTTCCACGACTGTGCCTAGGGCTCCTTGAAGATTAAACAAACCATAGAGACAAAACTGAGAACTCCTTTCTTTTGTCCAGTTTCAAAGAGCTACTACAAACCATGTTGGATTTAGAGTTCCAAATTCATCTATCTATATAGGAGAGAACAGAGTGAACCTAAAAATAAAACCTGCTACTCTAAAAGAACGCTTCAACCTAGAAGAAGAAAATTTGGTGAGCCAAGTGGGATTTGTGTACTGATCATTACCACCAAGTATCATCAAGATTGGGTGAAAAAATATTTGCTGGTACTTCGGAAACTAATAATTTCTTAGAAGCTTCGCAACCCCCCTCAATGAAAGTGCTTTTCTACAGTCTGTGCCTAGGGCTACTTGAAGAGGAAACAAACCATAGAGACAAAACTGAGAACTCCTTTATTTTGTCAAGTTTCAAAGAGCTACTACAAACCATGTTTTATTTAGAGTTCCAAATTCTTCTAACTATATAGGAGAGAACAGAGGGAAACCTAAATATAAAAACTGCTACTGTAGAGGAACGCTTCAACCTAGAAGAACAAAATTTTGGTTAGCCAAGTGGGATTTGTGTACTGATCATTACCACCAAGTATCATCAAGATTGGGTGAAAAAATATTTGCTGGTATTACGGAAACTCGTAATTTCTTAGAAGCTTGGCAACCCATCTCAATAAAAGTGCATTTCCAAAGTGTGTGCCTAGGGCTACTTGAAGAGGAAACAAACCATAGAGACAAAACTGAGAACTCCTTTCTTTTGTCCAGTTTCAAAGAGCTACTACAAACCATGTTGGATTTAGAGTTCCAAATTCATCTATCTATATAGGAGAGAACAGAGGGAAACCTAAATATAAAAACTGCTACTGTAGAGGAACGCTTCATCCTAGAAGAACAAAATTTGGTGAGCCAAGTGGGATTTGTGTACTGATCATTACCACCAAGTATCATCAAGATTGGGTGAAAAAATATTTGCTGGTACTTCGGAAACTAGTAATTTCTTAGAAGCTTCGCAACCCCCCTCAATGAAAGTGCTTTTCTACAGTCTGTGCCTAGGGCTACTTGAAGAGGAAACAAACCATAGAGACAAAACAGAGAACTCCTTTATTTTGTCAAGTTTCAAAGAGCTACTACAAACCATGTTGGATTTAGAGTTCCAAATTCTTCTAACTATATAGGAGAGAACAGAGGGAAACCTAAATATAAAAACTGCTACTGTAGAGGAACGCTTCAACCTAGAAGAACAAAATTTTGGTTAGCCAAGTGAAATTTGTGTACTGATCATTACCACCAAGTATCATCAAGATTGGGTGAAAAAATATTTGCTGGTATTACGGAAACTCGTAATTTCTTAGATGCTTGGCAACCCATCTCAATGAAAGTGCATTTCCACAGTGTGTGCCTAGGGCTACTTGGAGAGGAAACAAACCATAGAGACAAAACTGAGAACTCCTTTATTTTGTCAAGTTTCAAAGAGCTACTAAAAACCATGTTGGATTTAGAGTTCCAAATTCATCTAACTATATAGGAGAGAACAGAGGGAAACCTAAATATAAAAACTGCTACTGTAGAGGAACGCTTCAACCTTGAAAAACAAAATTTTGGTTAGCAAAGTGGGATTTGTGTACTGATCATTACCACCAAGTATCATCAAGATTGGGTGAAAAAATATTTGCTGGTATTACGGAAACTCGTAATTTCTTAGAAGCTTGGCAACCCATCTCAATGAAAGTGCATTTCCACAGTGTGTGCCTAGGGCTACTTGAGGAGGAAACAAACCATAGAGACAAAACTGAGAACTCCTTTATTTTGTCACGTTTCAAAGAGATACTACAAACCATGTTGGATTTAGAGTTCCAAATTCATCTAACTATATAGGAGAGAAGAGAGGGAAACCTAAATATAAAAACTGCTACTGTAGAGGAATGCTTCAACCTAGAAGAACAAAATTTGGTGAGCCAAGTGGGATTTATGTACTGATCATTACCACCAAGTATTATCAAGATTGGGTGAAAAAATATTTGCTGGTATTTCGGAAACTCGTAATTTCTTAGAAGCTTGGCAACCCCTCTCAATGAAAGTGCTTTTCCACAGTCTGTGCCTAGGGCTCCTTGAAGATTAAACAAACCATAGAGACAAAACTGAGAACTCCTTTATTTTGTCAAGTTTCAAAGACCTACTACAAACCATGTTTTATTTAGAGTTCCAAATTCATCTATCTATATATGAGAGAACAGAGGGAAACCTAAATATAAAATCTGGTACTGTAGACGAACGCTTCAACCTAGAATAACAAACATTGGTGAGCCAAGTGGAAAATGTGTAATGATCATTAGCACCAAGTATCATCAAGATTATGTGAAAAAATATTTGCTGGTATTTCGGAAACTCCTTATTTCTTAGAAGCTTGGCAACCCCTCTCAATGAAAGTGCTTTTCCACAGTCTGTGCCTAGGGCTACTTGAAGAGGAAACAAGCCATAGAGACAAAACTGAGAACTCCTTTATTTTGTCAAGTTTCAAAGACCTACTACAAACCATGTTTTATTTAGAGTTCCAAATTCATCTATCTCTATAGGAGAGAACAGAGGAAACCTAAATATAAAAACTCCAACTGTAGACGAACGCTTCAACATAGAAGAAGAAAGATTGGTGAGCCAAGTGGGATTTGTGTACTGATCATTACCACCAAGTATCATCAAGATTGGGTGAAAATATATTTGCTGGTATTTCGGAAACTCGTTATTTCTTGGAAGCTTGGCAACCCTTTCAATGAAAGTGCTTTTCCAGAGTCTGTGCATAGGGGTACTTAAAGAGGAAAAATACCATAGAGACAAAACTGAGAACTCCTTTATTTTGTCAAGTTTCACAGAGCTACTACAAACCATGTTGGATTTAGAGTTCCAAATTCATCTACCTATATAGGAGAGAACAGAGTGAAACCTAAATATAAAAACTTCTACTGTAGACGAACGCTTAAACCTAGAAGAACAAAATTTGGTGAGCCAAGTGGAGTTTGTGTACTGATCATTACCACCAAGTATCATCAAGATTGGGTGAAAAAATATTTGCTGGTATTTCGGAAACTTGTTATTTCTTAGAAGCTTGGCAACACCTCTCAATTAAAGTGCTTTTCAAAGTCTATGCCTAGGGCTACTTGAAGAGGAAACAAACCATTAAGACAAAACTGAGAACTCCTTTATTTTGTCAAGTTTCAAAGAGCTTCTACAAACCATGTTGGATTTAGAGTTCCAAATTCATCTATCTATATAGGAGAGAACAGAGTGAAACCTGAAAATAAAAACTGCTACTGTAAACGAAGGCATCAAACTAGCAAAACAAAATTTTTTGAGCCAAGTGGGATTTGTGTACTTTTCCTTACCACCACGTATCATCATGATTGGGTGAAAAAATATTTGCTGGTATTTCGGAAACCAGTAATTTCTTGGATGCTTAGCAACCCCTTTCAATGAAAGTGCTTTCCACAGTCTGTGCCTAGGGCTACTTGAAGAGGAAACAAACCATAGAGACAAAACGGAGAACTCCTTTATTTTGTCAAGTTTCAAAGAGCTACTACAAACCATGTTGGATTTAGAGTTCCAAATTCATCTATCTATACAGAAGAGAACAGAGGGTAACCTAAATATAAATACTGCTACTGTAGACGAATGCTTCAACCTAGAGAAACCAAATTTGGTGAGCCACGTGGGATTTGTGGACTGATTATTACCACAATGTATCACCAAGATTGGGTGAAAAAATATTTGCTGGTATTTCGGAAACTCATTATTTCTTAGAAGCTTGGCAAACTCTCTCAATAAAAGTGCTTTTCCACAGTCTGTGCCTAGGGCTACTTAAAGAGGAAACAAACCATAGAGACAAAACGGAGAACTACTTTATTTTGTCAAGTTTCTAAGAGCTACTACAAACCATGTTGGATTTAGAGTTCCAAGTTCATCTATGTATATAAGAGAGAACAGAGTGAAACCTACATATATAAACTGCTACTGTACACCAAAAATTCAACCTAGAAAAACAAAATTTGGTGAGCCAAGTGGGATTTGTGTACTGTTCATTACCACAAGGTATCATAATGATTGGGTGAAAAAATATTTGCTGGTATTTCGGCAACTCGTAATTTCTTAGAAGCTTGGCAACCCCTCTCAATTAAAGTGCTTTTCCACAGTCTGTGCCTATGGCTACTTGAACAGGAAACAAACCATAGAAACAAAACTGAAAACTCCTTTATTTTGTCAAGTTTCAAAGAGCTACTACAAACCATGTTGGATTTAGAGTTCCAAATTCATCTATCTATATAGGAGAGAACAGAGGGAAACCAAAATATAAAAACTGCTACTGTAGACGAACGCTTCAACCTAGAAGAACAAAATTTGGTGAGCCAAGTGGGATTTGTGTACTGATCATTAGCACCAAGTATCATCAAGATTGGGTGAAAAAATATTTGCTGGTATTTCGGAAACTCGTTATTTCTTAGAAGCTTGGCAACCCCTCTCAATGAAAGTGCTTTTCCACAGACTGTGCCTAGGGCTACTTGAAGAGGAAACAAACCATAGAGACAAAACTGAGAACTTCTTTATTTTGTCAAGTTTCAAAGAGCTACTAAAAACCATGTTGGATTTAGAGTTCCAAATTCATCTATCTATATAGGAGAGAACAGAGAGAAACCTAAATATAAAAACTGCTACTGTAGACGAACGCTTCAACCTAGAAGAACAAAATTTGGTGAGCCAAGTGGGACTTGTGTACTGATCATTACCACCAAGTATCATCAAGATTCGGTGAAAAAATATTTGCTGGTATTTCGGAAACTCGTAATTTCTTAGAAGCTTGGCAAACCCTCTCAATGAAAGTGCTTTTCCACAGTCTGTGCCTAGGGCTACGTGAAGAGGAAACAAACCATAGAGACAAAACTGAGAACTCCTTTATTTTGTCAAGTTTCAAAGAGCTACTACAAACCATGTTGGATTTAGAGTTCCAAATTCATCTATCTATATAGGAGAGAACAGAGGGAAACCTAAATATAAAAACTGCTACTGTAGACGAACGCTTCAAACTAGAAGAACAAAATTTGGTGATCCAAGTGGGATTTGTGTACTGATCATTAGCACCAAGTATCATCAAGATTGGATGGAAAAATACTTGCTGGTATTTCGGAAAATCGTTATTTCTTATAAGCTTGGCAACAGCTCTCAATGAAAGTGCTTTTCCAGAGTCTGTGCCTAGGGCTACATGAAGAGGAAACAAACCATAAAGACAAAACTGAGAACTCCTTTATTTGGTCAAGTTTCAAAGAGCTCCAAGAAACTATGTTGGATTTAGTGTTCCATATTCATCTATCTATACAGAAGAGAACAGAGGAAATCCTAAATATAAAAACTGCTACTGTAGACGAACGCTTCAAACTAGAAGACCAAAATTTGGTGAGCCATGTGGGATTTGTGTAGTGATCATTACCACCACGTATCATCAAGATTGGATGTAAAAATATTTGCTGGTATTTTGGAAACACGTAATTTCTTGGAAGCTTGGCAACCCCTTTCAATGAAAGTGCTTTTCCACAGTCTCTGCCTAGGGCTACTTGAAGAGGAAACAAACCATAGAGACAAAACTGAGAACTCCTTTATTTTGTCAAGTTTCAAAGAGCTACTACAAACCATGTTTTATTTAGAGTTCCAAATTCATCTATCTCTATAGGAGAGAACAGAGGGAAACCTAAATATAAAAACTCCTACTGTAGACGAACGCTTCAACATAGAAGAGGAAAGATTGGTGAGAGAGTGGGATTTGTGTACTGATCATTACCATCAAGTATCATCAAGATTGGGTGAAAATATATTTGCTGGTATTTCGGAAACTCGTTATTTCTTGGAAGCCCGGCAACCCCTCTCAATGACAGTGCTTTTCCACAGTCTGTGCCTAGGGCTACTTGAAGAGGAAACAAACCATAGAGACAAAACGGAGAACTCCTTTATTTTGTCAAGTTTCAAAGAGCTACTACAAACCATGTTGGATTTAGAGTTCCAAATTCATCTATCTATATAGGAGAGAACAGAGTGAAACCTAAATATAAAAACTTCTACTGTAGACGAACGCTTAAACCTAGAAGAACAAAATTTGGTGAGCCAAGTGGGATTTGTGTACTGATCATTACCACCAAGTATCATCAAGATTGGGTGAAAAAATATTTGCTGGTATTTCGGTAACTCGTAATTTCTTAGAAGCTTGGCAACCCCTCTCAATGAAAGTGCTTTTCCACAGTCTGTGCCTAGGGCTACTTGAAGAGGAAACAAACCCTAGAGACAAAACTGAGAACTCCTTTATTTTGTCAAGTTTCAAAGAGCTACTATAAACCATCTTGGATTTAGAGTTCCAAATTCATCTATCTATATAGGAGAGAACAGAGAGAAACCTAAATATAAAAACAGCTACTGTAGACGAACGCTTCAACCTAGAAGAACAAAATTTGGTGAGCCAAGTGGGATTTGTGTACTGATCATTACCACCAAGTATCATCAAGATTGGGTGAAAAAATATTTGCTAGTATTTCCGAAACTCTTAATTTCTTAGAAGCTTGGCAACCCCTCTCAATGAAAGTGCTTTTCCACAGTCTGTGCCTAGGGCTACTTGAAGAGGAAACAAACCATAGAGACAAAACTGAGAACTCCTTTATTTTGTCAAGTTTCAAAGAGGTACTACAAACCATGTTGAATTAGAGCTCCAAATTCATCTATGTATATAGGAGAGAATAGAGGGAAACCTAAATATAAAAACTGCTACTGTAGACGAACGCTTCAACCTAGAAGAAAAAAATTTGGTGAGCCAAGTGGGATTTGATACTGATCATTACCACCAAGTATCATCAAGATTGGGTGAAAAAATATGCTGGTATTTCGGAAAATCTTAATTTCTTAGAAGCTTGGCAAACCCTCTCAATGAAAGTGCTTTTTTACAGTCTGTGCCTAGGGCTACTTGAAGAGGAAAGAAACCATAGAGACAAAAATGACAACTCCTTTATTTTGTCAAGTTTCAAAGGGCTACTACAAACCATGTTGGATTTAGAGTTCCAAATTCTTCTATCTATATAAAAGAGAACAGAGTGAAACCTAAAAATATAAACTGCTACTGAAAACGAACGCTTCAACCTAGCAGAACAAAATTTGGTGAGCCAAGTAGGATTTGTGTAATTTTCATCACCACCACGTATCATCAAGATTGGGTGAAAAAATATTTGCTGGTATTTCGGAAACTCGTAATGTTTTGGAAGCTGGGCAACCCCTTTCAATGAAAGTCTTTTTCACAGTCTCTGCTTAGGGCTACTTGAAGGGAAACAAACCAGAGAGACAAAACTGAGAACTCCTTTTTTTGTCAAGTTTCAAAGCGCTACTACAAACCATGTTTGATTTAGAGTTCCAAATTCATCTATCTATATAGGAGAGAAGAGAGGGAAACCTAAATATAAAAACTGCTATTGTAGACGAACGCTTCAACCTAGAAGAACCAAATTTGGTGAGCCAAGTGGGATTTGTGTTCTGATCACTACCAGCAAGTATCATCAAGATTGGGTGAAAAAATATTTGCTGGTATTCAGAAACTCCTTATTTCTTAGAACTTGGCAACCCCTCTGAATGAAAGTGCTTTTCCACAGTCTGTGCCTAGGGCTACTTTAAGAGGAACCAGTCCATAGAGACAAAAGTGAGAACTCCTTTATTTTGTCAAGTTTCAAAGAGCTACTACAAACCATGTTGGATTTAGAGTTCCAAATTCATCTATCTATATAGGAGAGAACAGAGGGAAACCTAAATATAAAACTGCAACTGTAGATGAACACTTCAACCTAGAAGAACAAAATTTGGTGAGTGAAGTGGGATTCGTATACCGATCATTCACAGCAATTATCATCAAGATTGGGTGAAAAAATATTTGCTCGTTTTTTGGAAACTCGTTATTTCTTAGAAGCTTGGCAACCCCTCTCAATGAAAGTGCTTTTCCACAGTCTGTGCCTAGGGCTACTTGAAGAGGAAACAAACCATAGAGAAAAAATTGAGAACTCCTTTATTTTGTCACGTTTCAAAGAGCTACTACAAACCATGTTGAATTTAGAATTCCAAATTCATCTATCTATATAAAACAGAACAGAGTGAAACATGAAAATAAAAACTGCTACTGTAAACGAACGCTTCAACCTACCAGAACAAAATTTGGTGAGCCAAGTGGGATTTGTGAACTTTTCATTACCACCACGTATCATCAAGATTGGGTGATAAAATGTTGGCTGGTATTTCGGAAACTCGTAATGTCTTGGAAGCTGGGCAACCCCTTTCAATGAAAGTGCTTTTCCCCAGTCTCTGCTTCGGGCTACTTGAAGAGGAAACAAACCAGAGAGACAAAACTGATAACTACTTTTTTTTTTTGTCAAGTTTCAAAGCGCTACTACAAAACATGTTTGATTTAGAGTTCCAAATTCATCCATCTATATACGAGAGAACAGAGGGAAACCTAAATATAAAAACTGCAACTCTAGACGAACGCTTCAACCTAGAAGAACAAAATTTGGTGAGTGAAGTGGGATTTGTGTACCGATCATTAACACCAATTATCATCAAGATTGGGTTAAAAAATATTTGTTGGTATATCGGAAACTCGTTATTTCTTGGAAGCTTGGCAACCCCTTTCAATGAAAGTGCTTTTCCAGAGTCTGTGCCTAGGGCTACTTAAAGAGGAAACAAATCATAAAGACAAAACTGAGAACTACTTTGTTTTGTCAAGTTTCAAAGAGCTACTACAAACCATGTTTTATTTAGAGTTCCAAATTCATCTATCTCTATAGTAGAGAACAGAGGGAAACCTAAATATAAAAACTCCTACTGTAGACGAACGCTTCAACATAGAAGATGAAAGATTGGTGAGCCAAGTGGGATTTGTGTACTGATCATTACCATCAAGTATCATCAAGATTGGGTGAAAATATATTTGCTGGTATTTCGGAAACTCGTTATTTCTTGGAAGCTTGGCAACCCCTCTCAATGAAAGTGCTTTTCCACACTCTGTGCCTAGGGCTACTTGAGGAGGAAACAAACCATAGAGACAAAACTGAGAACTCCTTTATTTTGTCAAGTTTCAAAGAGCTACTACAAACCATGTTGGATTTAGTGTTCCAAATTCATCTATCTATATAGGAGAGAACAGAGTGAAACCTAAATATAAAAACTTCTACTGTAGACGAACGCTTAAACCTAGAAGAACAAAATTTGGTGTGCCAAGTGGAGTTTGTGTACTGATCATTACCACCAAGTATCATCAAGATTGGGTGAAAAAATATTTGCTGGTATTTCGGAAACTTGTTATTTCTTAGAAGCTTGGCAACCCCTCTCAATTAAAGTGCTTTTCAAAGTCTATGCCTAGGGCTACTTGAAGAGGAAACAAACCATTAAGACAAAACTGAGAACTCCTTTATTTTGTCAAGTTTCAAAGAGCTTCTACAAACCATGTTGGATTTAGAGTTCCAAATTCATCTATCTATATAGGAGAGAACAGAGTGAAACCTTGAAAATAAAAACTGCTACTGTAAACGAAGGCATCAAACTAGCAAAACAAAATTTTTTGAGCCAAGTGGGATTTGTGTACTTTTCCTTACCACCACGTATCATCATGATTGGGTGAAAAAATATTTGCTGGTATTTCGGAAACCAGTAATTTCTTGGATGCTTAGCAACCCCTTTCAATGAAAGTGCTTTCCACAGTCTGTGCCTAGGGCTACTTGAAGAGGAAACAAACCATAGAGACAAAACGGAGAACTCCTTTATTTTGTCAAGTTTCAAAGAGCTACTACAAACCATGTTGGATTTAGAGTTCCAAATTCATCTATCTATACAGAAGAGAACAGAGGGTAACCTAAATATAAAAACTGCTACTGTAGACGAATGCTTCAACCTAGAGAAACAAAATTTGGTGAGCCACGTGGGATTTGTGGACTGATTATTACCACTATGTATCACCAAGATTGGGTGAAAAAATATTTGCTGGTATTTCGGAAACTCATTATTTCTTAGAAGCTTGGCAAACTCTCTCAATAAAAGTGCTTTTCCACAGTCTGTGCCTAGGGCTACTTAAAGAGGAAACAAACCATAGAGACAAAACGGAGAACTACTTTATTTTGTCAAGTTTCTAAGAGCTACTACAAACCATGTTGGATTTAGAGTTCCAAATTCATCTATGTATATAAGAGAGAACAGAGTGAAACCTACATATATAAACTGCTACTGTACACCAAAAATTCAACCTAGAAAAACAAAATTTGGTGAGCCAAGTGGGATTTGTGTACTGTTCATTACCACAAGGTATCATAATGATTGGGTGAAAAAATATTTGCTGGTATTTCGGCAACTCGTAATTTCTTAGAAGCTTGGCAACCCCTCTCAATTAAAGTGCTTTTCCACAGTCTGTGCCTATGGCTACTTGAACAGGAAACAAACCATAGAAACAAAACTGAGAACTCCTTTATTTTGTCAAGTTTCAAAGAGCTACTACAAACCATGTTGGATTTAGAGTTCCAAATTCATCTATCTATATAGGAGAGAACAGAGGGAAACCAAAATATAAAAACTGCTACTGTAGACGAACGCTTCAACCTAGAAGAACAAAATTTGGTGAGCCAAGTGGGAATTGTGTACTGATCATTAGCACCAAGTATCATCAAGATTGGGTGAAAAAATATTTGCTGGTATTTCGGAAACTCGTTATTTCTTAGAAGCTTGGCAACCCCTCTCAATGAAAGTGCTTTTCCACAGACTGTGCCAAGGGCTACTTGAAGAGGAAACAAACCATAGAGACAAAACTGAGAACTCCTTTATTTTGTCAAGTTTCAAAGAGCTACTAAAAACCATGTTGGATTTAGAGTTCCAAATTCATCTATCTATATAGGAGAGAACAGAGAGAACCCTAAATATAAAAACTGCTACTGTAGACGAACGCTTCAACCTAGAAGAACAAAATTTGGTGAGCCAAGTGGGACTTGTGTACAATCATTACCACCAAGTATCATCAAGATTCGGTGAAAAAATATTTGCTGGTATTTCGGAAACTCGTAATTTCTTAGAAGCTTGGCAAACCCTCTCAATGAAAGTGCTTTTCCACAGTCTGTGCCTAGGGCTACGTGAAGAGGAAACAAACCATAGAGACAAAACTGAGAACTCCTTTATTTTGTCAAGTTTCAAAGAGCTACTACAAACCATGTTGGATTTAGAGTTCCAAATTCATCTATCTATATAGGAGAGAACAGACGGAATACTAAATATAAAAACTGCTACTGTAGATGAACGCTTCAACCTAGAAGAACAAAATGTGGTGAGCCAAGTGGGATTTGTGTACTGATATTAGCACCAAGTATCATCAAGATTGGGTGAAAATATATTTGCTGTTATTTCGGTAACTCGTAATTTCTTAGAAGCTTGGCAACCCCTCTCAATGAAAGTGCTTTTCTACAGTCTGTGAATTGGGCTACTTGAACAGGAAACAAATCCTAGAGACAAAACTGAGAACTCCTTTATTTTGTCAAGTTTCAAAGAGCTACTACAAACCATGTTGGATTTAGAGTTCCAAATTCATCTATCTATATAGGAGAGAACAGAGGGAAAAAAAAATATAAAAACTGCTACTGTAGACGAACGCTTCAACCTAGAAGAACAAAATTTGGTGAGCCAAGTGGGATTTGTGTACTGATCATTAGCACCAAGTATCATGAAGATTGGGTGAAAAAATATTTGCTGGTATTTCGGAAACTCGTTATATCTTAGAAGCTTGGCGACCCCTCTCAATGAAAGTGGTTTTCCACAGTCTGTGCCTAGGGCTACTTGAAGAGGAAACAAACCATAGAGACAAAACTGAGAACTCCTTTATTTTGTCAAGTTTCAAAGAGCTCCTACAAACCATGTTGGATTCAGAGTTCCAAATTCATCTATCTATATAGGAGAGAACAGAGGGAAACCTAAATATAAAAACTCCTACTGTAGACGAACGCTTCAACATAGAAGAAGAAAGATTGGTGAGCCAAGTTGGATTTGTGTACTGATCATTACCACCAAGTACCATCAAGATTGGGTGAAAAAATATTTGCTGGTATTTCGGATACTCGTTATTTCTTAGAAGCTTGGCAAACGCTCTCAATGAAAGTGCTTTTCCACAGTCTGTGCATAGGTCTACTTGAAGCGGAAAGAAATCATAGAGACAAAACTGAGAACTCCTTTTTTTTGTAAAGTTTCAAAGACCTACTAGAAACCATGTTTTATTTAGAGTTCCAAATTCATCTATCTATATAGGAGAGAACAGAGTGAAACCTAAAAATAAAAACTGCTACTGTAAACGAACGCTTCAACCTAGAAGAACAAAATATGGTGAGCCAAGTGGTATTTGTGCACTTATCAATACCGCCACGTATCATCAAGATTGGGTGAAAAAATATTTGCTGGTATTTTGGAAACACAGAATTTCTTGGATGCTTGGCAACCCCTTTCTATGAAAGTGCTTTTCCACAGTCTCCGCTGAGGGCTACTTGAAGTGGAAACAAACCATACAGACAAACAGGAGAACTCTTTATTTTGTCAAGATTCAAAGAGCTACTACAAACCATGTTGGATTTAGAGTTCCAAATTCATCTATCTATAGGAGAGAACAGAGTGAAACCTAAATATAAAAACTGCTACTGTAGACGAACGCTTAAACCTAGAAGAGCAAAATTTGGTGAGACAAGAGGAGTTTGTGTAGTGATCATTACCACCAAGTATCATCAAGATTGGGTGAAAAAATATTTGCTGGTATTTTGGAGACTGGTTATTTCTTAGAAGCTTGGCAACCCCTCACAATATAAGTGCTTTTCCACAGTCTATGCCTAGGGCTACTTGAAGAAAAAACAAACCATAGAGACAAAACTGAGAACTCCTTTATTTTGTCAAGTTTCAAAGAGCTTCTACAAACCATGTTGGATTTAGAGTTCCAAATTCATCTATCTATATATGAGAGAACAGAGGGAAACCTAAATATAAAAACTGCTACTGTAGACGAACGCTTCAACCTAGAAGAACAAAATTTGGTGATCCAAGTGGGATTTGTGTACTGATCATTAGCACCAAGTATCATCAAGATTGGATGGAAAAATACTTGCTGGTATTTCGGAAAATCGTTATTTCTTATAAGCTTGGCAACAGCTCTCAATGAAATTGCTTTTCCAGAGTCTGTGCCTAGGGCTACATGAAGAGGAAACAAACCATAAAGACAAAACTGAGAACTCCTTTATTTGGTCAAGTTTCAAAGAGCTCCTACAAACTATGTTGGATTTAGTGTTCCATATTCATCTATCTATACAGAAGAGAACAGAGGGAATCCTAAATATAAAAAACTGCTACTGTAGACGAACGCTTCAAACTAGAAGACCAAAATTTGGTGAGCCATGTGGGATTTGTGTACTGATCATTACCACCACGTATCATCAAGATTGGATGAAAAAATATTTGCTGGTATTTTGGAAACACGTAATTTCTTAAAAGCTTGGCAACCCCATTCAATGAAAGTGCTTTTCCACAGTCTCTGCCTAGGGCTACTTGAAGAGGAAACAAACCATAGAGACAAAACTGAGAACTCCTTTATTTTGTCAAGTTTCAAAGAGCTACTACAAACCATGTTTTATTTAGAGTTCCAAATTCATCTATCTCTATAGGAGAGAACAGAGGGAAACCTAAATATAAAAACTCCTACTGTAGACGAACGCTTCAACATAGAAGAAGAAAGATTGGTGAGCCAAGTGGGATTTGTGTACTGATCATTACCATCAAGTATCATCAAGATTGGGTGAAAATATATTTGCTGGTATTTCGGAAACTCGTTATTTCTTGGAAGCTTGGCAACCCCTCTCAATGACAGTGCTTTTCCACAGTCTGTGCCAAGGGCTACTTGAGGAGGAAACAAACCATAGAGACAAAACTGAGAACTCCTTTATTTTGTCAAGTTTCAAAGAGCTACTACAAACCATGTTGGATTTAGAGTTCCAAATTCATCTATCTATATAGGAGAGAACAGAGTGAAACCTAAATATAAAAACTTCTACTGTAGACGAACGCTTAAACCTAGAAGAACAAAATTTGGTGAGCCAAGTGGGATTTGTGTACTGATCATTACCACCAAGTATCATCAACATTGGGTGAAAAAATATTTGCTGGTATTTCGGTAACTCTTAATTTCTTAGAAGCTTGGCAACCCCTCTCAATGAAAGTGCTTTTCTACAGTCTGTGACTAGGGCTACTTGAAGAGGAAACAAACCATAGAGACAAAACTGAGAACTCCTTTATTTTGTCAAGTTTCAAAGAGCTACTATAAACCATCTTGGATTTAGAGTTCCAAATTCATCTATCTATATAGGAGAGAACAGAGAGAAACCTAAATATAAAAACAGCTACTGTAGACGAACGCTTCAACCTAGAAGAACAAAATTTGGTGAGCCAAGTGGGATTTGTGTACTGATCATTACCACCAAGTATCATCAAGATTGGGTGAAAAAGTATTTGCTAGTATTTCCGAAACTCTTAATTTCTTAGAAGCTTGGCAACCCCTCTCAATGAAAGTGCTTTTCCACAGTCTGTGCCTAGGGCTACTTGAAGAGGAAACAAACCATAGAGACAAAACTGAGAACTCCTTTATTTTGTCAAGTTTCAAAGAGGTACTACAAACCATGTTGAATTAGAGCTCCAAATTCATCTATGTATATAGGAGAGAATAGAGGGAAACCTAAATATAAAAACTGCTACTGTAGACGAACGCTTCAACCTAGAAGAAAAAAATTTGGTGAGCCAAGTGGGATTTGTGTACTGATCATTACCACCAAGTATCCTCAAGATTGGGTGAAAAAATATGCTGGTATTTCGGAAAATCTTAATTTCTTAGAAGCTTGGCAAACCCTCTCAATGAAAGTGCTTTTTTACAGTCTGTGCCTAGGGCTACTTGAAGAGGAAACAAACCATAGAGACAAAAATGAGAACTCCTTTATTTTGTCAAGTTTCAAAAGGCTACTACAAACCATGTTGGATTTAGAGTTCCAAATTCATCTATCTATATAAAAGAGAACAGAGTGAAACCTAAAAATATAAACTGCTACTGTAAACGAACGCTTCAACCTAGCAGAACAAAATTTGGTGAGCCAAGTAGGATTCGTGTAATTTTCATCACCACCACGTATCATCAAGATTGGGTGAAAAAATATTTGCTGGTATTTCGGAAACTCGTAATGTTTTGGAAGCTGGGCAACCCCTTTCAATGAAAGTCTTTTTCACAGTCTCTGCTTAGGGCTACTTGAAGAGGAAACAAACCAGAGAGACAAAACTGAGAACTCCTTTTTTTGTCAAGTTTCAAAGCGCTACTACAAACCATGTTTGATTTAGAGTTCCAAATTCATCTATCTATATAGGAGAGAAGAGAGGGAAACCTAAATATAAAAACTGCTATTGTAGACGAACGCTTCAACCTAGAAGAACCAAATTTGGTGAGCCAAGTGGGATTTCTGTTCTGATCACTACCAGCAAGTATCATCAAGATTGGGTGAAAAAATATTTGCTGGTATTTCAGAAACTCCTTATTTCTTAGAACTTGGCAACCCCTCTGAATGAAAGTGCTTTTCCACAGTCTGTGCCTAGGGCTACTTTAAGAGGAACCAGTCCATAGAGACAAAAGTGAGAACTCCTTTATTTTGTCAAGTTTCAAAGAGCTACTACAAACCATGTTGCATTTAGAGTTCCAAATTCATCTATCTATATAGGAGAGAACAGAGGGAAACCTAAATATAAAACTGCAACTGTAGACGAACACTTCAACCTAGAAGAACAAAATTTGGTGAGTGAAGTGGGATTCGTGTACCGATCATTCACAGCAATTATCATCAAGATTGGGTGAAAAAATATTTGCTCGTTTTTTGGAAACTCGTTATTTCTTAGAAGCTTGGCAACCCCTCTCAATGAAAGTGCTTTTCCACAGTCTGTGCCTAGGGCTACTTGAAGAGGAAACAAACCATAGAGACAAAATTGAGAACTCCTTTATTTTGTCACGTTTCAAAGAGCTACTACAAACCATGTTGAATTTAGAATTCCAAATTCATCTATCTATATAAAACAGAACAGAGTGAAACCTGAAAATAAAAACTGCTACTGTAAACGAACGCTTCAACCTACCAGAACAAAATTTGGTGAGCCAAGTGGGATTTGTGTACTTTTCATTACCACCACGTATCATCAAGATTGGGTGATAAAATGTTTGCTGGTATTTCGGAAACTCGTAATGTCTTGGAAGCTGGGCAAACCCTTTCAATGAAAGTTCTTTTCCCCAGTCTCTGCTTCGGGCTACTTGAAGAGGAAACAAACCAGAGAGACAAAACTGATAACTACTTTTTTTTTTGTCAAGTTTCAAAGCGCTACTACAAAACATGTTTGATTTAGAGTTCCAAATTCATCCATCTATATACGAGAGAACAGAGGGAAACCTAAATATAAAAACTGCAACTCTAGACGAACGCTTCAACCTAGAAGAACAAAATTTGGTGAGTGAAGTGGGATTTGTGTACCGATCATTAACACCAATTATCATCAAGATTGGGTTAAAAAATATTTGTTGGTATATCGGAAACTCGTTATTTCTTGGAAGCTTGGCAACCCCTTTCAATGAAAGTGCTTTTCCAGAGTCTGTGCCTAGGGCTACTTAAAGAGGAAACAAATCATAAAGACAAAACTGAGAACTACTTTGTTTTGTCAAGTTTCAAAGAGCTACTACAAACCATGTTGGATTTAGAGTTCCAAATTCATCTATCTATATAGGAGAGTACAGAGGAAAACCTAAATATTAAAACTGCAACTGTAGACGAATGCTTCAACCTAGAAGAACAAAATTTGGTGAGCCAAGTGGGGTTTGTTTCCTGATCATTACCACCAAGTATCATCAAGATTGGGTGAAAAAATATTTGCTCGTATTTCGGAAACTCGTTATTTATTCGAAGCTTGGCAACCCCGTTCAATGAAAGTGCTTTTCCAGAGTCTGTGCCTAGGGCTACTTAAATAGGAAACAAACCATAGGGACAAAACTGAGAACTCCCTTATTTTGTCAAGTTTCAAAGAGCTACTACAAACCATGTTAAATTTAGAGTTCCAAATTCATCTATCTGTATAAAAGAGAACAGAGTGAAACCTAAAAATAAAAACTGCTACTGTAAACGAACGCTTCAACCTAGCAAACAAAATTTGGTGAGCCAAGTGGGATTTGTGTACTTTTCATTACCACCACGTATCATCAAGATTGGGTGAAAAAATACTTGCTGGTATTTCAGAAACTCGTAATGTCTTGGAAGCTGGGCAACCCCTTTCAATGAAAGTGCTTTTCCACAGTCTGCTTAGGGCTACTTGAAGAGGAAACAGACCAGAGACACAAAACTGAGAACTACTTTTTTTTGTCAAGTTTCAAAGCGCTACTACAAATCATGATTGATTTAGTGTTCCAAATTCATCTATCTATATATGAAAGAACAGAGTGAAACCTAAATATAAAAACTGCTACTGTAGACGAACACTTCAACCTAGAAGAACAAAATTTGGTGAGCCCAGTGGGATTTGTGTACTGATCATTACCACCAATGATCAAGAATGGGTGAAAAAATATTTGCTGGTATTTCGGAAACTCGTTATTTCTTAGAAGCTTGGCAGACCATCTCAATGAAAGTGCTTTTCCACAGTTTTTCCTAGGGCTACTTGAAGAGGAAACAATCCATAGAGACAAAACCGAGAAATCCTTTATTTTGTAAAGTTTCAAAGAGCTACTACAAACCATGTTGGATTTAGAGTTCCAAATTCTCTAACTATATATGAGAGAACAGAGTGAAACCTAAATATAAAAACTGCTACTGTAGACGAACGCTTCAACCTAGAAGAACAAAATTCGGTGAGCCAAGTGGGATTTGTGTACTGATCATTACCACCAATGATCAAGAATGGGTGAAAAAATATTTGCTGGTATTTCGGAAACTCGTTATTTCTTAGAAGCTTGGCAGACCATCTCAATGAAAGTGCTTTTCCACAGTGTGTGCCTAGGGCTACTTGAAGAGGAAACAAACCATAGAGACAAAACTGAGAACTCCTTTATTTTGTCATATTTCAAAAAGCTACTATAAACCATGTTGGATTTAGAGTTCCAAATTCATCTAACTATATAGGAGGGAACAGAGGGAAAAATAAATATAAAAACTGCTACTGTAGACAAACGCTTCAACCTAGAATAACAAAATTTGGTGAGCCAAGTGGGAAATGTGTACTGATCATTAGCACCAAGTATCATCAAGATTGGGTGAAAAAATATTTGTTGGTATTTCGGAAACTCGTTATTTCTTAGAAGCTTGGCAACCCCTCTCAATGAAAGTGCTTTTCCACAGTCTGTGCCTAGGGCTACTTGAAGACGAAACAAACCATAGAGACAAAACGGAGAACTCCGTTATTTTGTCACGTTTCAAAGAGCTACTACAAACCATGTTGGATTTAGAGTTCCAAATTCATCTATCTATATATGAGAGAACAGAGTGAAACCTAAATATAAAAACTGCTACTGTAGACGAACGCTTCAACCTAGAAGAACAAAATTTGGTGAGCCAAGTGGGATTTGTGTACTGATCATTACCACCAAGTATCATCAAGATTGGGTGAAAAAATATTTGCTGGTATTTCGGAAACTCGTTATTTCTAGAAGCTTGGCAGACCATCTCAATGAAGTGCTTTTCCACAGTGTGTGCCTATGGCTACTTGAAGAGGAAACAAACCATAGAAACAAAACTGAGAAATCCTTTATTTTGTCATATTTCAAAGTGCTACTACAAACCATGTTGAATTTAGAGTTCCAAATTCATCTATCTATATAGGAGAGAACAGAGAGAAACCTAAATATAAAAACTGCTACTGTAGACGAACGCTTCAACCTAGAAGAACAAAATTTGCTGAGCCAAGTGGGATTTGTGTAATGATCATTACCACCAAGTATCATCAAGTTTGGGTGAAAAAATATTTGCTGGTATTTCGGAAACTCGTAATTTCTTAGAAGCTTGGCAACCGCTCTCAATGAAAGTGCTTTTCCACAGTCTGTGCCTAGGGCTACTTGAAGACGAAACAAACCATAGAGACAAAACTGAGAACTCCTTTATTTTGTCCAGTTTCAAAGAGCTACTACAAACCATGTTGGATTTAGAGTTCCAAATTCATCTATCTATATAGGAGAGAACAGATGGAAACCTAAATATAAAAACTGCTACTGTAGACGAACGCTTCAACCTACAAGAACAAAATTTGGTGAGCCAAGTGGGATTTGTGTACTGATCATTACCACCAAGTATCATCAAGATTGGGTGAAAAAATATTTGCTGGTATTTTGGAAACTCGTTATTTCTTAGAAGCTTGGCAACCCATCTCAATGAAAGTGCATTTCCACAGTGTGTGCCTAGGGCTACTTGAAGAGGAAACAAACCATAGAGACAAAACTGAGAACTCCTTAATTTTGTCAAGTTTCAAAGAGCTACTACAAACCATGTTGGATTTAGAGTTCCAAATTCATCTAACTATATAGGAGAGAACAGAGGGAAACCTAAATATAAAAACTGCTATTGTAGACGAACTCTTCAACCTAGAAGAACAAAATTTTTGAGCCAAGTGGGATTTGTGTACTGATCATTACCACCAAGTATCATCAAGATTGGGTGAAAAAATATTTGCTGGTATTTTGGAAACTCGTAATTTCTTAGAAGCTTGTCAACCCCTCTCAATGAAAGTGCTTTTCCACAGTCTGTGCCTAGGGCTCCTTGAAGAATAAACAAACCATAGAGACAAAACTTAGAACTCCTTTATTTTGTCAAGTTTCAAAGACCTACTTCAAACCATGTTTTATTTAGAGTTCCAAATTCATCTATCTATATAGGAGAGAACAGAGGGAAATCTAAATATAAAAACTGCTACTGTAGATGAACGCTTCTAACTAGAATAACAAAATTTGGTGAGCCAAGTGGGAAATGTGTATTGATCATTAGCACCAAGTATCATCAAGATTATGTGAAAAAATATTTGCTGGTATTTCGGAAACTCCTTATTTCTTAGAAGCTTGGCAACCCCTCTCAATGAGAGTGCTTTTCCACAGTCTGTGCCTAGGGCTACTTGAAGAGGAAACAAGCCATAGAGACAAAACTGAGAACTCCTTTATTTTGTCAAGTTTCAAAAAGCTGCTACAAACCATGTTGGATTTAGAGTTCCAAATTAATCTATCTATATATGAGAGAACAGAGGGAAAAATAAATATAAAAACTGCTACTGTAGACGAACGCTTCAACCTAGAAGAATAAAATTTGGTGAGCCAAGTGGGATTTGTGTACTGATCATTAGCAACAAGTATCATCAAGATTGGGTGAAAAAATATTTGCTGGTATTTCGGAAACTCGTTATTTCTTAGAAGCTTGGCAACCCCTCTCAATGAAAGTGCTTTTCCACAGTCTGTGCCTAGGGCTACTTGAAGACGAAACAAACCATAGAGACAAAACTGAGAACTCCTTTATTTTGTCCAGTTTCAAAGAGCTACTACAAACCATGTTGGATTTAGAGTTCCAAGTTCATCTATCTATATAGGAGAGAACAGAGAGAAACCTAAATATAAAAACTGCTACTGTAGACGAACGCTTCAACCTAGAAGAACAAAATTTGGTGAGCCAAGTGGGATTTGTGTACTGATCATTAGTAACAAGTATCATCAAGATTGGGTGAAAAAATATTTGCTGGTATTTCGGAAACTCTTTATTTCTTAGAAGCTTGGCAACCCCTCTCAATGAAAGTGCTTTTCCACAGCCTGTGCCTACGGCTACTTGAAGACGAAACAAACCATAGAGACAAAACTGAGAACTCCTTTATTTTGTCAAGTTTCAAAGAGCTAGTACAAACCATGTTGGATTTTGAGTTCCAAATTCATCTATCAATATATGAGAGAACAGCGGGAAAACTAAATATAAAAACTGCTACTGTATACGAACGCTTCAACCTAGAAGAACAAAATTTGGTGAGGTAAGTGGGATTTGTGTACTGATCATTACCACCAAGTATCATCAAGATTGGGTGAAAAAATATTTGCTGGTATTTCGGAAACTCGTTATTTCTTGGAAGCTTGGCAAACCATCTCAATGAAAGTGCTTTTCCACAGTGTGTGCCTAGTGCTTTTTGAAGATTAAACAAACCATACAGAAAAAACTGAGAACTCCTTTATTTTGTCATGTTTCAAAGACCTACTGCAAACCATGTTTTATTTAGAGTTCCAAATTCATCTATCTATATAGGAGAGAACAGAGGGAAACCTAAATATAAAAACTGCTACTGTAGACAAACGCTTCAACCTAGAATAACAAAATTTGGTGAGCCAAGTGGGAAATGTGTACTGATCATTAGCACCAAGTATCATCAAGATTGGGTGTAAAAATATTTGCTGGTATTTTGGAAACTCGTTATTTCTTAGAAGCTTGGCAACCCCTCTCAATGAAAGTGCTTTTCCACAGTCTGTGCCTAGGGCTACTTGAAGAGGAAACAAACCATAAAGACAAAACTGAGAACTCCTTTATTTTGTCAAGTTTCAAAGCGCTACTACAAACCATGTTGGATTTAGAGTTCCAAATTCATCTATCTATATATGAGAGAACAGAGTGAAACCTAAATATAAAAACTGCTACTGTAGACGAACGCTTCAACCTAGAAGAACAAAATGTGGTGAGCCAAGTGGGATTTGTGTACTGATCATTACCACCAAGTATCATCAAGATTGGGTGAAAAAATATTTGCTGGTATTTCGGAAACTCGTTATTTCTTAGAAGCTTGGCAGACCATCTCAATGAAAGTGCTTTTCCACAGTTTTTCCTAAGGCTACTTGAAGAGGAAACAAACCATATAGACAAAACGGAGAACTCCTTTATTTTGTCATATTTCAAAGTGCTACTACAAACCATGTTGAATTTAGAGTTCCAAATTCATCTATCTATATAGGAGAGAACAGAGAGAAACCTAAATATAAAAACTGCTACTGTAGACGAATGCTTCAACATAGAAGAACAAAATTTGCTGAGCCAAGTGGGATTTGTGTAATGAACATTACCACCAAGTATCATCAAGTTTGGGTGAAAAAATATTTGCTGGTATTTCGGAAACTCGTAATTTCTTAGAAGCATGGCAACCCCTCTCAATTAAAGTGCTTTTCCACAGTCTGTGCCTAGGGCTACTTGAATAGGAAACAAACCCTAGAGACAAAACTGAGAACTCCTTTATTTTGTCAAGTTTCAAAGAGCTACTACAAACCATGTTGGATTTAGAGTTCCAAATTCATCTATCTATATAGGAGAGAACAGAGAGAAACCTAAATATAAAAAGTGCTACTGTAGACGAACGCTTCAACCTAGAAGAACAAAATTTTGTGAGCCAAGTTGGATTTGTGTAATGATCATTACCACCAAGTATCATCAAGATTGGGTGAAAAAATATTTGCTGGTATTTCGGAAACTCGTTATTTCTTAGAAGATTGGCAACCCCTCCCAATGAAAGTGCTGATCCACAGTCTGTGCCTAGGGCTACTTGAAGACGAAACAAACCATAGAGACAAAACTGAGAACTCCTTTATTTTTCAAGTTTCAAAGAGCTACTCCAAACATGTTGGATTTAGAGTTCCAAATTCATCTATCTATATAGGAGAGAACAGAGGGAAACCTAAATATAAAAACTGCTACTGTAGATGAACGCTTCAACCTAGAAGAACATAATTTGGTGAGCCAAGTGGGATTTGTGTACTGATCATTACCACCAAGTATCATCAAGATTGGGTGAAAAAATATTTGCTGGTATTTCGGAAACTCGTTATTTCTTAGAAGCTTGGCAACCCATCTCAATGAAAGTGCATTTCCACAGTGTGTGCCTAGGGCTACTTGAAGAGGAAACAAACCATAGAGACAAAACTGAGAACTCCTTTATTCTGTCAAGTTTCAAAGAGCTACTACAAACCATGTTGGATTTAGAGTTCCAAATTCATCTAACTATATAGGAGAGAAGAGAGGGAAACCTAAATATAAAAACTGCTACTGAAGACGAACGCTTCAACCTAGAAGAACAAAATTTGGTGAGCCAAGTGGGGTTTGTGTACTGGTCATTACCACCAAGTATCATCAAGATTGGGTGAAAAAATATTTGCTGGTATTTCAGAAACTCGTTATTTCTTAGAAGCTTGGCAACCCCTCTCAATGAAAGTGCTTTTCCACAGTCTGTGCCTAGGGCTCCTTGAAGATTAAACAAACCATAGAGACAAAACTGAGAACTCCTTTATTTTGTCAAGCTTCAAAGACCTACTACAAACCATGTTTTATTTAGAGTTCCAAAATCATCTATCTATATAGGAGAGAACAGAGGGAAACCTATATATAAAAACTGCTACTGTAGACGAACGCTTCAACCTAGAATAACAAAATTTGGTGAGCCAAGTGGGAAATGTGTAATGATCATTAGCTCCAAGTATCATCAATATTGGGTGAAAAAATATTTGCTTGTATTTCTCAAAATCATAATTTCTTAGAAGCTTGGCAACCCCTTTCATTGAAAGTGCTTTTCCACACTCTGTGCCTACTTCTCATTGAAGAGGAAACAAACCATAGAGACAAAACTGAGAACTACTTTTTTTTGTCAAGTTTCAAAGAGCTACTACAAACCATGTTGGATTTAGAGTTCCAAACTCATCTATCTATATAGGAGAGAACAGAGGGAAACCTAAATATAAAAACGGCTACTGTAGATGAACGCTTCAACATAGAAGAAGAAAATTTGGTGAGCCAGGAGGGATTTGTGTGCTTGTCATTACCACCACGTGTCATCAAGTTTGGGTGAAAAAATATTTGCTGGTATTTCAGAAACTCGTTATTTCTTAGAAGCTTGGCAACCCCTCTCAATGAAAGTGCTTTTCCACAGTCTGTGCCTAGGGCTACTTGAAGAGGAAACAAACCATAGAGACAAAACTGAGAACTACTTTATTTTGTCAAGTTTCCAAGAGCTAATACAAACCATGTTGGATTTAGTGTTCCAAATTCATCTATCTATATAGGAGAGAACAGAGGGAAACCTAAATATAAAAACTGCTACTGTAAACGAAGGCTTCAACCTAGAAGAACAAAATTTAGTGGGCCAAGTGGGAAATATGTACCGATCATTACCACCACGTATCATCAAGTTTGGGTGAAAAAATATTTGCTGGTGTTTCAGAAAATGATAATTTCTTGGAAGCTTGGCAACCCCTTTCAATGAAAGTGCTTTTCCACAGTCTCTGCTTAGGGTTACTTGAAGATGAAACAAATCAAAGAGACAAAACTGAGAACTACTTTTCTTTGTCAAGTTTCAGAGAGTTACTACAAACCATGTTGGATTTAGAGATCCAAATTCATCTATCTATATAGGAGAGAACAGAGGGAAACCTAAAAATATAAACTGCTACTGTAAACGAACGCTTCAAACTAGAAGAACAAAATTGGGTGAGCCAAGTGAGATTTGTGTACTTGTCATTACCACCACGTATCAAGATTGGGGGAAATAATATTTGTTGGTATTTCGGAAACTCGTAGTTTCTTGGAATCTTGGCAACCCCTTTCAAAGAAAATGCTTTTCCACAGTCTCAGCTTAGGGCTACTTGATGAGAAAACAAATCATAGAGACAAAACTGAGAACTCCTTTATTTTGTCAAGTTTCAAAGAGCTACTACGAACCATGTTGGATTTAGAGTTCCAAATTCATCAATCTATATAGGAGAGAACAGAGGGAAACCTAAATATAAAAACTGCTACTGTAGACGAACGCTTCATCCTAGAAGAAAAAAATTTTGTGAGCCAAGTGGGATTTGTATATTGATCATTACCACCAAGTATCATCAAGAATGGGTGAAAAAATATTTGCTGGTATTTCGGAAATTCGTTATTTCTTAGAATCTTGGCAACACCTCTCAATGAAAGTGCTTTTCCACAGCCTGTGCCTTGGGCTACTTGAAATGGAAACAAACCATAGATACAAAACTGAGAACTCCTTTATTTTGTCAAGTTTAAAAGAGCTACTACAAACCATGTTGTATTTGGAGTTCCAAATTCATCTATCTATATAGGAGAGAACAGAGGGAAATCTAAAAATATAAAGTGCTACTGTAAACGAACGCTTCAAACTAGAAGAACAAAATTTGGTGAGTCAAGTGGGATTTCTGTACCGATCATAACCACCAAGTATCATCAAGATTGGGTGAAAAAATATTTGCTGGTATTTCGGAAACTCGTTATTTCTTGGAAGCTTGGCAAAGCTTTTCAATGAAAGTGCTTTTCCACAGTCTCTGCTTAGGGCTACTTGAAGATTAAACAAACCATAGAGACAAAACAGAGAACTACTTTTTTGTCAAGTTTCAAAGAGCTACTACAAACCATGTTGGATTTAGAATTCCAAATTCATCTATCTATATAGGAGAGAACAGAGGGAAACCTAAAAATATAAACTGCTACTGTAAACGAACGCTTCAACCAAGAAGAGCAAAATTTGGTAAGCCAAGGGGGATTTGTGTACCGATAATTACCACCACGTATCATCAAGATTGGGTGAAAAAATATTTGCTGGTATTTCGGAAAAAAGTAATTTCTTAGAAGCTTGGCAACCCCTCTCAATGAAAGTGCTTTTCCACATTCTGTGACTAGGGCTACTTTAAGAGAAAACAAACCATAGAGACAAAATTGAGAACTCCTTTATTTTATCAAGTTTCCAAGAGCTACAAAAACCATGTTGGATTTAGAATTCCAAATTCATCTATCTATATTGGAGAGAACAGAGGGAAACCTAAATATAAAAACTGCTACTGTAGACGAACGCTTTAACCTAGAAAAACAAAATTTACTGAGCCAAGTGGGATTTGTGTACTGATCATTACCACCACGTATCATCAAGATTGGGCTAAAAAATATTTGCTGGTATTTCGGAAACTCGTTATTTCTTAGAAGCTTGGCAACCCTCTCAATGAAAGTGCTTTTCCACAGTCTGTGCCTCGGGCTACTTGAAGAGGAAACAAACCATAGAGAAAAGACTGAGAACTCCTTTATTTTGTCAAGTTTCATAGTGCTACTGGAAACCATGTTGGATTTAGAGTTCCAAATTCATCTATCTATATAGGAGAGAACAGAGGGAACCCTAAAAATAAAAACTGCTACTGTAGACGAACGCTTCAACCTAGAAGAAGAAAATTTGGTGAGCCAGGAGTAATTTGTGTACTTGTCATTACCACCATGTAACATCAAAATTGGGTGAAAAAATATTTGCTGGTATTTCGGAAAATAGTTTTTTCTTAGAAGCTTTGAAACCCCTCCCAATAAAAGTGCTTTTCCACAGTCTGTGCCTAGGGCTACTTGAAGGGGAAACAAATCATAGAGACAAAAACTGAGAACTCGTTAATTTTGTCAAGTTTCAAAGAGCTACTACAAACCATGTTGGATTTCGAGTTCCAAATTCATCTATCTATATAGGAGAGAACAGAGGGAAACCTAAATATAAAAACTGCTACTGTAGACGAACGCTTTAACCTAGAAAAACAAAATTTACTGAGCCAAGTGGGATTTGTGTACTGATCATTACCACCACGTATCATCAAGATTGGGCTAAAAAATATTTGCTGGTATTTCGGAAACTCGTTATTTCTTAGAAGCTTGGCAACCCTCTCAATGAAAGTGCTTTTCCACAGACTGTGCCTCGGGCTACTTGAAGAGGAAACAAACCATAGAGACAAAACTGAGAACTACTTTTTTGTCAAATTTCAAAGAGCTACTACAAAACCATGTTGGATTTAGAATTCCAAATTCATCTATCTATATAGGAGAGAACAGAGGAAAACCTAAAAATATAAACTGCTACTGTAAACGAACGCTTCAACCAAGAAGAGCAAAATTTGGTAAGCCAAGGGGGATTTGTGTACTGATAATTACCACCACGTATCATCAAGATTGGGTGAAAAAATATTTGCTGGTATTTCGGAAACTCGTAATTTCTTAGAAGCTTGGCAACCCTCTCAATGAAAGTGCTTTTCCACATTCTGTGACTAGGGCTACTTTAAGAGAAAACAAACCATAGAGACAAAATTGAGACTCCTTTATTTTATCAAGTTTCCAAGAGCTACAAAAACCATGTTGGATTTAGAATTCCAAATTCATCTATCTATATTGGAGAGAACAGAGGGAAACCTAAATATAAAAACTGCTACTGTAGACGAACGCTTTAACCTAGAAAAACAAAATTTACTGAGCCAAGTGGGATTTGTGTACTGAATCATTACCACCACGTATCATCAAGATTGGGCTAAAAAATATTTGCTGGTATTTCGGAAACTCGTTATTTCTTAGAAGCTTGGCAACCCTCTCAATGAAAGTGCTTTTCCACAGTCTGTGCCTCGGGCTACTTGAAGAGGAAACAAACCATAGAGAAAAGACTGAGAACTCCTTTATTTTGTCAAGTTTCATAGTGCTACTGGAAACCATGTTGGATTTAGAGTTCCAAATTCATCTATCTATATAGGAGAGAACAGAGGGAACCCTAAATATAAAAACTGCTACTGTAGACGAACGCTTCAACCTAGAAGAAGAAAATTTGGTGAGCCCAGGAGGGATTTGTGTAACTTGTCATTACCACCATGTAACATCAAAATTGGGTGAAAAAATATTTGCTAGTATTTCGGAAAATAGTTTTTTCTTAGAAGCTTGGAAACCCCTCCCAATGAAAGTGCTTTTCCACAGTCTGTGCCTAGGGCTACTTGAAGGGGAAACAAATCATAGAGACAAAAACTGAGAACTCGTTAATTTTGTCAAGTTTTCAAAGAGCTACTACAAACCATGTTGGATTTCGAGTTCCAAATTCATCTATCTATATAGGAGAGAACAGAGGGAAAACCTAAAAAATATAAACTGCTACTGTAAACGAACGCTTCAACTAGAACAACAAAATATGGTGAGTCAAGTGGGATTTGTGTTCCGATCATTACCACCAAGTATCTTCAAGATTGGGTGAAAAAATATTTGCTGGTATTTCGGAAACTCGTTATTTCTTGGAAGCTTGGCAACCCCTTTAAATGAAAGTGCTTTTCCACAGTCTCTGCTTAGGGCTACTTGAAGAGGAAACAAACCATAGAGACAAAACTGAGAACTACTTTTTTGTCAAATTTCAAAGAGCTACTACAAACCATGTTGGATTTAGAGTTCCAAATTCATCTATCTATATAAGAGACAACATAGGGAAACCTAAATATAAAAACTGCAACTGTAGACGAATGCTTCACCTAGAAGAAAAAAATTTGTTGAGCCAAGTGGGATATGTGTACTGATCGTTACCACCAAGTATCATCAAGATTGGGTGAAAAATTATTTGCTGTTTTTTCGGAAACTCGTTATTTCTTATAAGCTTGGCAACCCCTCTCAATGAAAGTGCTTTTCCACAGTCTGTGCCTAGGGCTACTTGAAGAGGAAACAAACCATAGAGACAAAACTGAGAACTACTTAATTTTGTCAAGTTTCAAAGAGCTAATACAAACCATGTTGGATTTAGTGTTCCAAATTCATCCATCTATATAGGAGAGAACAGAGGAAAACATAAATATAAAAACTGCTACTGTAAACAAAGGCTTCAACCTGGAAGAACAAAATTTAGTGAGCCAAGTGGAAAATGTGTACCGATCATTACCACCACGTATCAACAAGTTTGGGTGAAAAATATTTGCTGGTATTTCAGAAAATCGTAATTTCTTGGAAGCTTGGCAACCCCTTTCAATGAAAGTGCTTTTCCACAGTCTCTGCTTAGGGCTACTTGAAGAGGAAACAAATCAAAGAGACAAAACTGAGAACTACCTTTCTTTGTCAAGTTTCAGAGAGTTACTACAAACCATGTTGGATTTAGAGATCCAAATTCATCTATCTATATAGGAGAGAACACAGGGAAAACCTAAAAATATAAACTGCACCTGTAAACGAACGCTTCAAACTAGAAGAACAAAATTGGGTGAGCCAAGTGGGATTTGTGTACTTGTCATTACCACCACGTATCAAGATTGGGTGAAATAATATTTGCTGGTATTTCGGAAACTCGTAGTTTCTTGGAAGCTTGGCAACCCCTTTCAAAGAAATTTCTTTTCCACAGTCTCAGCTTAGGGCTAATGATGAGAAAACAAATCATAGAGACAAAACTGAGAACTCCTTTATTTTGTCAAGTTTCAAAGAGCTACTACAAACCATGTTGGATTTAGATTTCCAAATTCATCTATCTTTGTAGAAGAGAACAGAGGGAAACCTAAATAGAAAAACTGCTACTGTAGACGAATGCTTCAACCTAGAAAAACAAAATTTGATGAGCCAAGTGGGATTTGTGTACTGATCATTACCACCAAGTATCATCAAGATTGGGTGAAAAAATATTAGCTGTATTTCGGAAACTCGTTATTTTATTAGAATCTTGGCAACCCCTCTCAATGAAAATGCTTTTCCACACTCTGTGCCTACGACTACCTAAAGAGGAAACAAACCAAGGAGACAAAACTGAGAACTCCTTTTTTTTGTCAAGTTTCAAAGAGCTACTACAAACCATGTTGAATTTAGGGTTCCAAATTCATCTATCCTTATAGGAGAAAATAGAGGAAAACCTAAATATAAAAACTGCTACTGTGGACGAACGCTTAAACTTTGAAGAACAAATTTTGGTGAGCTGGGTGGGATTTGTGTACTGATCATTACCACCAAGTATCATCAAGATTGGGTGAAAAAATATTTGCTTTTATTTCGGAAACTCGTAATTTCTTGGAAGCTTGGAAACCCCTTTCAATGAAAGTGCTTTTCCACAGTCTGTGACTAGGGCTACTTGAAGAGGTAACAAACCATAGAGACAAAACTGAGAACTCCTTTATTTTGTCAAGTTTCACAGAGCCACTACAAACTATGTTGGATTTAGATTTCCAAATACATCTATCTATATAGGAGAGAACAGAGTGCAACCTAAATATAAAAACTGCTACTGTAAACGAACGCTTCAACCTAGAAGTACAAAATTTTGTAAGCCATGTGGGATTTGTGTACTGATCATTACCACCAAGTATCATCAAGATTGGGTGAAAAAATATTTGCTGGTATTTCGGAACTTCTTTATTTCATAGAAGCTTGGCAACCCCTCTCAATTAAAGTGATTTTGCACAGTCTGTGCCTAGGGCTACTTGAAGAGAAAACAAACCATAGAGACGAAAGTGAGAATTACTTTATTTTGTCAAGTTTCAAAGAGCTACTACAAACCATGTTGGATTTCGAGTTCCAAATTCATCTATCTATATAGGAGAGAACAGAGTGAAACCTAAATATAAAAACTGCTACTGTAGACGAACGCTTCAACCTAGAAGAACAAAATTTGGTGAGCCATATGGGATTTGTGTACTGATCATTACCAAATAGTATCATCAAGATTGGGTGAAAAAATATTTGCTGGTATTTTGCAAACTCGTTATTTCTTAGATGCTTGGCAACCCCTCTCAATGAAAGTGCTTTTCCACAGTCTGTGCCTAGTGCTATTTGAAGAGGAAACAAACCATAGGGACAAAACTAAGAACTACTCTTTTTTGTCAAGTTTCAAAGAGCTACTACAAACCATGTTGCATTTAGACTTCCAATTCATCTATCTATATAGGAGAGGACAAAGGGAAACCTAAAAATATAAACTGCTACTGTAGATGAAAGCTTCAAACTAGAAGAACAAAATTTGGTGAGCCAAGTGGGATTTGTGTACCAATCATTACCACCAAGTATGATCAAGGTTTGGTGAAAAAATATTGCTGGTATTTCGGGAAATTGTTATTTCCTGGAAGCTTGACAACCCCTTACAATGAAAGTGCTTTTCCACAGTCTGTGCCTAGGGCTACTTGAAGTGGAAACAAACCATAGAGACAAAAGTGAGAACTACATTCTTTTGTCAAGTTTCAAAGAGCTATTACAAACCATGTTGGATTTAGAGTTCCAAATTCATCTATCTATATAGGAGAGAACAGAGTGAAACCTAAATATAAAAACTGCTACTGTAAGCGAACGCTTCAAACTAGAAGAACAAAATTAGTGAGCCAAGTGGAATTTGTGTACTTGTCATTACCACCACGTATCATCAAGATTGGGTGAAAAAATGTTTGCTGTTATTTCGGAAACTCCTAATTTCTTGGAAGCTTGGCAACCCCTTTCAATAAAAGTGCTTTTCCACAGTCTCTGCTTAGGACTACTTGAAGAGGAAACAAATCATAGAGAAAAAACTGAGAACTCGTTTATTTTGTCAAGTTTCAAAGAGCTACTACAAACCATGTTGTATTTAGAGTTCCAAATTCATCTATCTATATAGGAGAGAACAGAGGAAAACCTAAAAACAAAAACTACTACTGTAAACGAATGCTTCAACCTAGAAGAACAAAATTTGGTGAGTCAAGTGGGATTTCTGTATCGATCATTACCACCAAGTATCATCAAGATTGGGTGAAAAAATATTTACTGGTATTTCGGAAACTCGTTATTTCTTGGAAGCTTGGCAACCCCTTTCAATGAAAGTGCTTTTCCACAGTCTGTGCCTACGGCTACTTGAAGAGGAAACAGACCATAGAGACAAAACAGACAAGTATTTTATTTTGTCAAGTTTCAAAGAGCTACTACAAACCATGTTTTATTTAGAGTTCCAAATTCATCTATCTATATAGGAGAGAACAGAGTGAAACCTAAATATAAAAATGCTCCTGTAGATGAACGCTTAACTTAGAAGAACAAATTTGGTGAGCCAAGTGGGATTTGTGTACTGATCATTACCACCAAGTATCATCAAGATTGGGTGAAAAAATATTTGCTGGTATTTCGGATACTCGTTATTTCTTAGAAGCTTGGCAACCCCTCTCAATGAAAGTGCTTTTCCACAGTCTGTGCCTAGCGCTATTTGAAGAGGAAACAAACCATAGAGACAAAACTGAGAACTCCTTTATTTTGTCAAGTTTCAAAGAGCTTCTAAAAACCATGTTGGATTTAGAGTTCCAAATTCATCTAGCTATATAGGAAAGAACAGAGGGAAACCTAAAAATATAAACTGCTACTGTAAACAAACGCTTCAACCTAGAAGTACAAAATTTGGTGACTCAAGTGGGATTTCTGTACCAATCATTACCACCAAGTATCTTCAAGATTGGGTGAAAAAATATTTGCTGGTATTTCGGAAACTCGTTATTTTTTGGAAGCTTGGCAACCCCATTCAATGAAAGAGCTTTTCCAAAGTCTGTTCCTAGGGCTACTTGAAGAGGAAACAAATCATAGAGAGAAAACTGAGAACTCTTTTATTTTGTCAATTTTCCAAGAACTACTACAAACCATGTTGGATATAGAGTTCCAAATTCATCTATCTACATAGGAGAGAACAGTGGAAAACCTAAAAATATAAACTGCTACTGTAAACGAACGCTTCTACCTAGAAGAACAAAATTTGGTGAATCAAGTGGGATTTGTGTACTGATCATTACCAATAAGTATCATCAAGATTGGGTGAAAAGATAATAGCTGATATTTCGGAAACTCATAATTTTTTGGAAGCTTGGCAACCCCTTTCAATGAAAGTGCTTTTCCACAGTCTGTGCCTAGGGCTACTTGAAGAGGAAACAAACCATAGAGACAAAACTGAGAACTCCTTTATTTTGTCAAGTTTCAAAGAGCTACTACAAACCATGTTTTATTTAGAGTTCCAAATTCTTCTAACTATATAGGAGAGAACAGAGGGAAACCTAAATATAAAAACTGCTACTGTAAATGATCGCTTCAAACAAGATGAACAAAATTTGGTGAGTCAAGTGGGAGTTGTGTACCGATCATTACCACCTAGTATCATAAAGATTGGGTGTAAAATATTTGCTGGTATTTCGGAAACTCGTTATTTCTTAGAAGATTGGCAACCCCTCTCAATGAAAGTCCTTTTCCACAGTCTGTGCATAGGGCTACTTGAAGAGGAAACAAACCATAGAGACAAAACTGGGAACTACTTTATTTTGTCAAGTTTCAAAGAGCTACTACAAACCATGTTGGATTCAGAGTTTCAAATTCATCTATCTATATAGCAGGAAACAGAGGGAAACATATATATATAAACTGCTACTGTAGATGAACGCTTCAACCTAGAATAACAAAATTCGGTGAGCCAAGTGGGATTTGTGTACTGATCATTACCACCAAGTATCATCAAGATTGGGTGAAAAAATATTTGCTGGTATTTCTGAAACTCGTTATTTCTTAGAAGTTTCGCAACCCCTCTCAATGAAAGTGCTTTTCCAGAGTCTGTGCCTAGGTCTACTTAAAGAGGAAAGAAACCATAGAGACAAAACTGAGAACTACTATGTTTTGTCAAGTTTCAAAGAGCTTCTACAAACCATGTTGGATTTAGAGTTCCAAATTCATCTATCTATATAAGAGAGAACAGAGTGAAACCTAAATATAAAAACTACTACTTTAGACGAACGCTTAAACCTAGAAGAACAAAATTTGGTGAGCTAAGTGGGATTTGTGTACTTGTCATTAAAACCACGTATTATCAAGATTGGGTGAAAAAATATTTGCTGGTATTTCGGAAACTCGTAATTTCTTGGAAGCTTGGAAATCACTTAAAATGAAAGTGCTTTTCCACAGGCTGTGCATAGGGCTACTTGAAGAGAAATCAATCCATAGAGACAAAACTGAGAACTCCTTTATTTTGTCAAGTTTCAAAGAGTTATTACAAACCATATTGGATTTAGCGTTCCAAATTCATGAATCTATATAGGAGAGAACAGAGTGAAACCTAAATATAAAAACTGCTACTGTAGACGAATGCTTAAACACAGAAGAACACAATTTGGTGAGCCAAGTTTTATTTGTGTATTGATAATTACCACCAACAATCATCAATATAGGGTGAAAAAATATTTGCTGGTATTTCAAAAACTCGTTATTTCTTAGAAGCTTGGCAACCCCTCTCAATGAAAGTGCTTTTCCACAGTCTGTGCCTAGGTCTACTTGAAGAGGAAACAAACCATAGAGATTAAACTTAGAACTTCTTTATTTGGTCAAGTTTCAAAGAGCTACTACAAACCATGTGGATTTAGAGTTCCAAATTCATCTATCTATATAGGAGTGAACAAAGTGAAACCTAAAATAAAAACTGCTACCGTAAACGAACGCTTCAACCTAGAAGAACACAATTTGGTGAGCCAAGTGGGATTTGTGTTCTGATCATTACCACCACGTATCATCAAGATTGGGTAAAAAAATATTTGCTGATATTTCGGAAACTCGTAATTTCTTAGAAGCTTGGCAACCCCTCTCAATGAAAATGCTTTTACACAGTCTGTGCCTAGGGCTACTTGAAGAGGAAACAAACCACAGAGACAAAACTGAGAACTCCTTTATTTTGTCAAGTTTCAAAGAGCTACTACAAACCATGTTGGAATTAGAGTTCCAAATTCATCTATCTATATAGGATAGAACAGAGTGAAACCTAAATATAAAAATTGCTGCTGTAGACAAAGGCTTCAACCTAGAAGAACAAAATTTGGTGAGCCAAGTGGGATTTGTGTACTGATCATTACCACCAAGTATCATCTATATTTGGTGAAAAAATATTTGCTGATATTTCGAAAATTCGTAATTTCTTGGAAGCTTGGCAACCCCTTTCAATGAATGTGCTTTTCCACAGTCTATGCCTAGGGCTACTTTAAGAGGAAACAAACCATAGAGACAAAACTGAGAACTCCTTTACTTTGTCAAGTTTCAAAGAACTACTATAAACCATGTTGGAGTTAGAGTTCCAAATTCATCTATCTACATAGGAGAGAACAGAGGGAAACCTAAATATAAAAACTGCTACTGTAGACAAACGCGTCAACCTAGAAGAACAAAATTCGGTGAGCCATGTGGGATTTGTGTACTGATCATTACAACCAAGTATCATCAAGTTTGGGTGAAAAAATATTTGCTGGTATTTCGGAAACTCATTATTTCTTAGAAGCTTGGCAACCCCTCTCAATGAAAGTGCTTTTCCACAGTCTATACCTAGGGCAACTTGAAGAGGAAACAAACGATAGAGACAAAACTGAGAACTACTTTATTTTGTCAAGTTTCAAAAAGCTACTACAAACCATGTTGGATTTAGAGTTCCAAATTCATCTATCTATATATGAGACAACAGAGGGAAACCTAAATATATAAACTGCTCCTGTGGACGAGCGCTTGAACCAAAAAGAACTAAATTTGGTGAGCCAAATGGGATTTGAGTACTTGTCATTACCACAACATATCATCAATATTGGGTGAAAAGATATTTGCTGGTATTTCGGAAACTCATAATTTATTGGAAGCTTGGAAACCCCTCTCAATGTAAGTGCTTTTCCACAGTCTCTGCTTAGGGCTTCTTGAATAGGAAACAAACCATAGAGACAAAACTGAGAACTACTTTTTTTGTCAAGTTTCAAAGAGCTACTACAAACCATGTTGGATTCAGAGTTCCAAATTCATCTATCTATATATTAGAGAACAGAGGGAAACCTAAATTTAAAACCTGCTACTGTAATAGAACGCTTCAAACAAGAAGAACAAAATTTGGTGAGTCAAGTGGGAGTTTTGTACCGATCATTACCAACAAGTATCATCCAGATTGGGTGAAAAAATATTTGCGGGTATTTAGGAAAGTCGTTATTTCTTAGAAGCTTAGCAAACCCTTTCAATGATAGTGCTTTTCCACTGTCTGTGCCTAGGGCTACTTGAAGAGGTACAACCCATAGAGACAAAACTGAGAACTACTTTAGTTTCTCAAGTTTCAAAGAGCTACTACAAACCATGTTGGATTCAGAGTTCCAAATTCATCTATGTATATAGAGAGAACTGAGGGAAACCTAAATACAAAAATTGCTACTGTAGACGAAGGCTTCAACCTAGAAGAACAAAGTTTGGTGAGCCAAGTGGGATTTGTGTACTGATCATTACCAAGAAGTACCATCAAGATTGGGTGAAAAAATATTTGCTGGTATTTCGGAAACTCGTTATTTCTTGGAAGCTTGGCAACCTCTTTCAATGAAAGTAGTTTTCCACAGTCTGTGCCTACGGCTACTTGAAGAGGAAACAAACCAAAGAGACAAAACAGAGAAGTACTTTTTTTTGTCAAGTTTCAAAGAGCTACTACAAACCATGTTGTATTTAGAGTTCCAAAATCATCTATCTATATAGGAGAGAACAGAGTGAAACCTAAATATAAAAACTGCTCCTGTAGACGAATACTTAACTTAGAAGAACAAAATTTGGTGAGCCATGTGGGATTTGTGTACTAATCATTACCACCAAGTATCATCAAGATTGGGTGAAAAAATATTTGCTGGTATTTCGGAAACTCGTTGTTTCTTAGAAGCTTGGCAACCCCTCTCAATGAAAGTGCTTTTCCACAGTCTGTGCCTAGGGCTACTTGAAGAGGAAACAAACCATAGAGACAAAACTGAGAACTCCTTTATTTTGTCAAGTTTCAAAGAGCTACTACAAACCATGTTGGACTCAGAGTTCCAAATTCATCTATGTATATAGGAAAGAACAGAGGAAAACCTAAATATAAAAATTGCTACTGTAGAAGAACGCTTCAATGTAGAAGAACAAAATTTAGTGAGCCAAGTGGGATTTGTGTACTGATCATTACCACCAAGTATCATCAAGATTGGGTGAAAAAATATTTGCTGGTATTTCGGAATCTGTTGTTTCTTAGAAGCTTGGTAAACCCTCTCAATGAAAGTGCTTTTCCACAGTCTGTGCCTAGGGCTACTTGAAGAGGAAACAAACCATGGAGACAAAACTGAGAACTCCTTTATTTTGTCAAGTTTCAAAGAGCTACTACAAACCATTTTGGATTTAGAGTTCCAAATTCATCTATCTATATAGCAGAGAACAGAGGAAAACCTAAATATATAAACTGCTACTGTGGACGAACGATTCAACCTAGAAGAACAGAATTTCGTGAGCCAAGTGGGATTTGAGTACTGATCATTACCACCAAGTATCATCCGGATTAGGTGAAAAAATATTTTCTGGTATTTCGGAAACTCGTAATTTCTTGGAAGCTTGGCAACCCATTTCAATGAAAGTGCTTTTCCACAGTCTGTGCCTAGGGCTACTTGAAGAGGAAACAAACCATAGAGACAAAACTGGGAACTCCTTTTTTTGTCAAGTTTCAAAGAGCTACTATAAACCATGTTGGATTTAGAGTTCCAAATTCATCCAACTTTATAGGAGAGAACAAAGTGAAACCTGAAAATAAATAATTCTACTGTAAACGAACGCTTCAAATTAGAAGAACAAAATTTGGTGAGCCAAGTGGGATTTGTGTACTTGTCATTACCAGCATCTATCATCAAGATTGGGTGAAAAAATATTTGCCGGTATTTCGGAAACTCGTAATTTTTTGGAAGTTGGCAACCTTTTTCAACGAAAGTGCTTTTCCACAGTCTTTTCTTAGGGCTACTTGAAGAGGAAACAAATCATAGAGACAAAACTGAGACCTACATTTTTTTGTCAATTTTCAAAGAGCTACTACAAACCATGTTGGATTTCGAGTTCCACATTCATCCATGTACACAAGAGAGAACAGAGTGAAACCTACATATAAAAACTGCTACTGTAGACGAACGCTTCAACCTAGAAGAACACAATTTGGTGAGCCAAGTTGGATTTGTGTACTGATCATTACCACCAAGTATCATCAAGATTGGGTGAAAAAATATTTGCTGGTATTTCGGAAACTCGTTATTTCTTAAATGCTTGGCAACCCCTCTCAAATAAAGTGCTTTTCCACAGTCTGTGCCAAGGGCAAATTCAAGAGGAAACAAACCATAGAGACAAAACTGAGAACTCCTTTGTTTTGTGAAGTTTCAAAGAGCTACTACAAACCATGTTGGATTTAGAGTTCCAAATTCCTCTATCTATATAGGACAGAACAGAGTGAAACCTAAATATCAAAACTGCTACTGTAGACGAACGCTTAAACATAGAACAAAATTTGGTGAGCCAAGTTTTATTTGTGTACTGATCATTACCACCAATTATCATCAAGATTGGGTAAAAAAATATTTGCTGGTATTTCGGAAAATCGTTATTTCTTAGAAGCTTGGCAAACCCTCTCAATGAAAGTGCTTTTCCACAGTCTGTGCCTAGGGCAACTTGAAGACAATAAACCATAGAGACAAAACTTAGAACTCCTTTTTTTTGTCAAGTTTCAAAGAGCTACTACAAACCATGTTGGATTTAGATTTCCAAATTCATCTATCTATATAGGAGAGAACAGAGTGAAACCTAAAAATAAAAAATGTTCCTGTAAACGAAAGATTCGACCTAGAAGACCAAAATTTGGTGAGCCAAGGTCGATTTGTGTACTTGTCATTACCAACAAGTATCATCAAGATTGGGTGAAAAAATATTTGCTGGTTTTTCGGAAACTCGTTATTTCTTGGAAGCTTGGCAACCCCTGTCAATGAAAGTTCTTTTGCACAGTCTGTGACTAGGGCTACTTCAAGAGGAAACAAACCATGGAGACAAAACTAAGAACTATTTTATTTTGTCAAGTTTCAAAGAGCTACTAGAAACCATGTTGGATTTAGAGTTCCAAATTCATCTATCTATATAAGAGAGAACAGAGGGAAACCTACATATACAAAATGCTACTATAGACGAACGCTTCAACCTAGAAGAACACAATTTGGTGAGCCAAGTGGGATTTGTGTACTGATCATTACCACCACGTATTATCAAGTTTGGGTGAAAAAATATTTGCTGGTATTTCGGAAAATCGTAATTTCTTGGAAGCAATGCAACCCCTTTCAATGAAAGTGCTTTTCCACAGTCTGCGCCTAGGGCTACTTGAAGAGGAAACAAACCATAGAGACAAAACTGAGAACTCCTTTATTTTGTCAAGTTTCAAAGAGCTACTACAATCCATGTTGGATTTAGAGTTCCAAATTCATCCATGTATATAAGAGAGAACGGAGTGAAACCTACATATAAAAACTGCTACTGTAGACGAACGCTTCAACCTAGAAGAACACAATTTGGTGAGCCATGTGGGATGTGTACTGATCATTACCACCACGTATCATCCAGGTTGCGTGAAAAAATATTTGCTGGTATTTCGGAAATTCGTTATTTCTAGGAAGCTTGGGAATCACTTTCAATGAAAGTGCTTTTCCACAGTCTCTGCTTAGGGCTACTTGAAGAGGAAACAAATCATAGAGACAAAACTGAGAACTCCTTTATTTTGTCAAGTTTCAAAGAACTACTATAAACCATGTTGGAGTTAGAGTTCCAAATTCATCTATTTACATAGGAGAGAACAGAGGGAAACCTAAATATAAAAACTGCTCCTGTAGACGAACGCTTAACTTAGAAGAACAAACTTTGGTGAGCCAAGTGGGATTTGTGTACTCATCATTACCAACAAGTATCATCAACTTTGGGTGAAAAATATTTGCTGGTATTTCGGAAAATCGTTATTTCTTAGAAAGTTGACAACCCCTCTCAATGAAAGTGCTTATCCAGAGTCTGCGCCGAGGGGTACATGAAGGGGAAACAATCCATAAAGACAAAACTGAGAACTCCTTTATTTTGTGAAGTTTCAAAGAGCTACTACAAATCATGTTGGATTTAGAGTTCCAAATTTATCTATCTATATAGGAGAGAACAGAAGGAAACCTAAATATAAAAACTGCTAATGTAGACGAACGCTTCATCCTAGAAGAACAAAATTTGGTGAGTCAAGTGGGATTTGTGTACCGATCATTACCACCAAGAATCATCAAGATTGGGTGAAAAAATATTTGCTGGTATTTCGGAAACCCGTTATTTCTTGGAAACTTGGCAAGCCCTTTCAATGAAAGTGCTTTTCCAGAGTCTGTGCCTAGGGCTACTTTAAGAGGAAACAAACCATAGAGACAAAACTGAGAACTCCTTTATTTTGTCAAGTTTCAAAGAACTACTATAAACCATGTTGGAGTTAGAGTTCCAAATTCATCTATCTACATAGGAGAGAACAGAGGGAAACCTAAATATAAAAACTGCTACTGTAGACGAACGCTTCAACCTAGAAGAACAAAATTCGGTGAGCCATGTGGGATTTGCGTACTGATCATTACAACCAAGTATCATCAAGTTTGGGTGAAAAAATATTTGCTGGTATTTTGGAAACTCATTATTTCTTAGAAGCTTGGCAACCCCTCTCAATGAAAGTGCTTTTCCACAGTCTATACCTAGGGCAACTTGAAGAGGAAACAAACGATAGAGACAAAACTGAGAACTACTTTATTTTGTCAAGTTTCAAAAAGCTACTACAAACCATGTTGGATTTAGAGTTCCAAATTCATCTATCTATATATGAGACAACAGAGGGAAACCTAAATATATAAACTGCTCCTGTGGACGAACGCTTGAACCAAAAAGAACTAAATTTGGTGAGCCAAATGGGATTTGAGTACTTGTCATTACCACAACGTATCATCTATATTGGGTGAAAACGTATTTGCTGGTATTTCGGAAACTCATAATTTATTGGAAGCTTGGCAACCCCTCTCAATGTAAGTGCTTTTCCACAGTCTCTGCTTAGGGCTTCCTGAATAGGAAACAAACCATAGAGACAAAACTGAGAACTACTTTTTTTGTCAAGTTTCAAAGAGCTACTACAAACCATGTTGGATACAGAGTTCCAAATTCATCTATCTATATATTAGAGAAGAGAGGGAAACCTAAATATAAAACCTGCTACTGTAAAAGAACGCTTCAAACATGAAGAACAAAATTTGGTGAGTCAAGTGGGAGTTTTGTACCGATCATTACCACCAAGTATCATCCAGATTGGGTGAAAAAATATTTGCGGGTATTTAGGAACGTCGTTATTTCTTAGAAGCTTAGCAAACCCTTTCAATGAAAGTGCTTTTCCACTGTCTGTGCCTAGGGCTACTTGAAGAGGTACAACCCATAGAGACAAAACTGAGAACTACTTTAGTTTCTCAAGTTTCAAAGAGCTACTACAAACCATGTTGGATTCAGAGTTCCAAATTCATCTATGTATATAGAGAGAACTGAGGGAAACCTAAATACAAAAATTGCTACTGTAGACGAAAGCTTCAACCTAGAAGAACAAAATTTGGTGAGCCAAGTGGGATTTGTGTACTTTTCATCACCACCACGTATCATCAAGATTGGGTGAAAAAATATTTGCTGGTATTTCGGAAACTCGTAATGTTTTGGAAGCTGGGCAACCCCTTTCAATGAAAGACTTTTTCACAGTCTCTGCTTAGGGCTACTTGAAGAGGAAACAAACCAGAGAGACAAAACTGAGAACTCCTTTTTTTGTCAAGTTTCAAAGCGCTACTACAAACCATGTTTGATTTAGAGTTCCAAATTCATCTATCTATATAGGAGAGAAGAGAGGGAAACCTAAATATAAAAACTGCTATTGTAGACGAACGCTTCAACCTAGAAGAACCAAATTTGGTGAGCCAAGTGGGATTTGTGTTCTGATCACTACCAGCAAGTATCATCAAGATTGGGTGAAAAAATATTTGCTGGTATTTCAGAAACTCCTTATTTCTTAGAATTTGGCAACCCCTCTGAATGAAAGTGCTTTTCCACAGTCTGTGCCTAGGGCTACTTGAAGAGGAAACAGTCCATAGAGACAAAAGTGAGAACTCCTTTATTTTGTCAAGTTTCAAAGAGCTACTACAAACCATGTTGGATTTTGAGTTCCAAATTCATCTATCAATATAGGAGAGAACAGAGGGAAACGTAAATATAAAACTGCAACTGTAGACGAACACTTCAACCTAGAAGAACAAAATTTGGTGAGTGAAGTGGGATTCGTGTACCGATCATTCACAGCAATTATCATCAAGATTGGGTGAAAAAATATTTGCTCGTTTTTTGGAAACTCGTTATTTCTTAGAAGCTTGGCAACCCCTCTCAATGAAAGTGCTTTTCCACAGTCTGTGCCTAGGGCTACTTGAAGAGGAAACAAACCATAGAGACAAAATTGAGAACTCCTTTATTTTGTCACGTTTCAAAGAGCTACTACAAACCATGTTGAATTTAGAGTTCCAAATTCATCTATCTATATAAAACAGAACAGAGTGAAACCTGAAAATAAAAACTGCTACTGTAAACGAACGCTTCAACCTACCAGAACAAAATTTGGTGAGCCAAGTGGGATTTGTGTACTTTTCATTACCACCACGTATCATCAAGATTGGGTGATAAAATGTTTGCTGGTATTTCGGAAACTCGTAATGTCTTGGAAGCTGGGCAACCCCTTTCAATGAAAGTGCTTTTCCCCAGTCTCTGCTTCGGGCTACTTGAAGAGGAAACAAACCAGAGAGACAATACTGATAACTACTTTTTTTTTGTCAAGTTTCAAAGCGCTACTACAAAACATGTTTGATTTAGAGTTCCAAATTCATCCATCTATATAGGAGAGAACAGAGGGAAACCTAAATATAAAAACTGCAACTCTAGACGAACGCTTCAACCTAGAAGAACAAAATTTGGTGAGTGAAGTGGGATTTGTGTACCGATCATTAACACCAATTATCATCAAGATTGGGTGAAAAAATATTTGTTGGTATATCGGAAACTCGTTATTTCTTGGAAGCTTGGCAACCCCTTTCAATGAAAGCGCTTTTCCAGAGTCTGTGCCTAGGGCTACTTAAAGAGGAAACAAATCATAAAGACAAAACTGAGAACTACTTTGTTTTGTCAAGTTTCAAAGAGCTACTACAAACCATGTTGGATTTAGAGTTCCAAATTCATCTATCTATATAGGAGAGTACAGAGGAAAACTTAAATATTAAAACTGCAACTGTAGACGAATGCTTCAACCTAGAAGAACAAAATTTGATGAGCCAAGTGGGGTTTGTGTACTGATCATTACCACCAAGTATCATCAAGATTGGGTGAAAAAATATTTGCTCATATTTCGGAAACTCGTTATTTCTTAGAAGCTTCGCAACCCCGTTCAATGAAAGTGCTTTTCCACAGTCTATGCCTAGGGCTACTTGAAGAGGAAACAAACCATAGAGACAAAACTGAGAACTCCTTTATTTTGTCAAGTTTCAAAGAGCTACTAAAAACCATGTTGGATTTAGAGTTCCAAATTCATCTATCTATATAAAAGAGAACAGAGGGAAACGTAAAAAAAATAAAACTGCTACTGTAAACGAACGCTTCGCCTTCAACCTAGCAGAACAAATTTGGTGGAGCAATGTGGATTTGTGTACTTTTCATTACCCACCACGTATCATCAAAGATTGGGTGAAAAATATATTGCTGGTATTCGGAACTCGTAATGTCTTGGAAGCTGGGCAACCCCTTTCAATGAAAGTGCTTTTCCACAGTCTCTGCTTAGGGCTACTTGAAGAGGAAACAACCAGAGAGACAAAACTGCTAAGTACTTTTTTTTTCAAGTTTCAAAGCGCTACTACAAAACATGTTTGATTAGAGTTCCAAATTCATCTATCTATATAGGAGAGAACAGAGGGAAACCTAAATATAAAAACTGCTACTGTAGACGAACGCTTCAACCTAGAAGAACAAAAATTTGCTGAGCCAAGTGGGGTTGTGTACTGATCATTACCACCAAGTATCATCAAGATTGGTGAAAAAAATAATTTGCTGGTGTATTTCATAAACTCGTTATTTTTTTGGAAGCTTGGCAAACACTTTCAATGAAAGTGCTTTTCCACAGTCTATGCCTAAGGCTATTGAAGGGAAACAAACCATAGAGACAAAACTGAGAACTCCTTTATTTTGTCAAGTTCAAAGCGCTACTACAAAACATGTTTGATTTAGAGTTCCAAATTCATATATCTATATAGGAGAGAAGAGAGGAAACCTAAATATAAAAACTGCTATTGTAGACGAACGCTTCAACCTAGAAGAACAAATTTGGTGAGCCAAGTGGGATTTGTGTTCTGATCACTACCAGCAAGTATCATCAAGATTGGGTGAAAAATATTTGCTGTATTTCAGAAATCCTTATTTCTTAGAACTTGGCAACCCCTCTGAATGAAAGTGCTTTTCCACAGTCTGTGCCTAGGGCTACTTTAAGAGGAAACAGTCCATAGAGACAAAAGTGAGAACTCCTTTATTTTGTCAAGTTTCAAAGAGCTACTACAAACCATGTTGGATTTAGAGTTCCAAATTCATCTATCTATATAGGAGAGAACAGAGGGAAACCTAAATATAAAACTGCAACTGTAGACGTGCATACACTTCAACCTAGAAGAACAAAATTTGGTGAGTGAAGTGGGATTCCTGTACCGATCATTCACAGCAATTATCATCAAGATTGGGTGAAAAAATATTTGCTCGTTTTTTGGAAACTCGTTATTTCTTAGAAGCTTGGCAACCCCTCTCAATGAAAGTGCTTTTCCACAGTCTGTGCTAGGGCTACTTGAAGAGGAAACAAACCATAGAAACAAAATTGAGAACTCCTTTATTTTGTCACGTTTCAAAGAGCTACTACAAACCATGTTGAATTTAGAGTTCCAAATTCATCTATCTATATAAAACAGAACAGAGTAAAACCTGAAAATAAAAACTGCTACTGTACTCAAACGCTTCAACCTAGAAGACCAAAATTTGGTGAGCCAAGTGGGATTTGTGTACTGATCATTACCACCAAGTATCATCAAGATTGGGTGAAAATATATTTGCTGGTATTTCGGAAACTCGTTATTTCTTGGAAGCTTGGCAACCCTTTCAATGAAAGTGCTTTTCCAGAGTCTGTGCTTAGGGGTACTTAAAGAGGAAAAATACCATAGAGACAAAACTGAGAACTCCTTTATTTTGTCAAGATTCACAGAGCTACTACAAACCATGTTGGATTTAGAGTTCCAAATTCATCTATCTATATAGGAGAGAACAGAGTGAAACCTAAATATAAAAAACTTCTACTGTAGACGAACGCTTAAACCTAGAAGAACAAAATTTGGTGAGCCAAGTGGAGTTTGTGTACTGATCATTACCACCAAGTATCATCAAGATTGGGTGAAAAAATATTTGCTGGTATTTTCGGAAACTTGTTATTTCTTAGAAGCTTGGCAACCCCTCTCAATTAAAGTGCATTTTCAAAGTCTATGCCTAGGGCTAATTGAAGAGGAAACAAAACATTAAGACAAAACTGAGAACTCCTTTATTTTGTCAAGTTTCAAAGAGCTTCTACAAACCATGTTGGATTTAGAGTTCCAAATTCATCTATCTATATAGGAGAGAACAGAGTGAAACCTGAAAATAAAAACTGCTACTGTAAACGAAGGCATCAAACTAGCAAAATAAAATTTTTTGAGCCAAGTGGGATTTGTGTACTTTTCCTACCACCACGTATCATCATGATTGGGTGAAAAAATATTTGCTGGTATTTCGGAAACCCGTAATTTCTTGGATGCTTAGCAACCCCTTTCAATGAAAGTGCTTTCCACATTCTGTGCCTAGGCTACTTGAAGAGGAAACAAACCATAGAGACAAAACGGAGAAACTCCTTTATTTTGTCAAGTTTCAAAGAGCTACTACAAACCATGTTGGATTTAGAGTTCCAAATTCATCTATCTATACAGAAGAGAACAGAGGGTAACCTAAATATAAAAACTGCTACTGTAGACGAATGCTTCAACCTAGAGAAACAAAATTTGGTGAGCCACGTGGGATTTGTGGACTGATTATTACCACTATGTATCATCAAGATTGGGTGAAAAAATATTTGCTGGTATTTCGGAAACTCATTATTTCTTAGAAGCTTGGCAAACTCTCTCAATAAAAGTGCTTTTCCACAGTCTGTGCCTAGGGCTACTTAAAGAGGAAACAAACCATAGAGACAAAACGGAGAACCACTTTATTTTGTCAAGTTTCTAAGAGCTACTACAAACCATGTTGGATTTAGAGTTCCAAGTTCATCTATGTATATAGAGAGAAACAGAGTGAAACCTACATATATAAACTGCTACTGTACACCAACAATTCAACCTAGAAAAACAAAATTTGGTGAGCCAAGTGGGATTGTGTACTGTTCATTACCACAAGGTATCATAATGATTGGGTGAAAAAATATTTGCTGGTATTTCGGCAACTCGTAATTTCTTAGAAGCTTGGCGACCCCTCTTAATGAAAGTGCTTTTCCACAGTCTGTGCCTATGGCTACTTGAACAGGAAACAAACCATAGAGACAAAACTGAGAACTCCTTTATTTTGTCAAGTTTCAAAGAGCTACTACAAACCATGTTGGATTTAGAGTTCCAAATTCATCTATCTATATAGGAGAGAACAGAGGGAAACCAAAATATAAAAACTGCTACTGTAGACGAACGCTTCAACCTAGAAGAACAAAATTTGGTCAGCCAAGTGGGATTTGTGTACTGATCATTAGCACCAAGTATCATCAAGATTGGGTGAAAAAATATTTGCTGGTATTTCGGAAATTCGTTATTTCTTAGAAGCTTGGCAACCCTCTCAATTAGAGTGCTTTTCCACAGTCTGTGAATTGGGCTACTTGAACAGGAAAAAAAACATAGAGACAAAACTGAGAACTCCTTTATTTCGTCAAGTTTCAAAGAGCTACTACAAACCATGTTGGATTTAGAGTTCCAAATTCATCTATCTATATAGGAGAGAACAGAGGAAACCAAAATATAAAAACTGCTACTGTAGACGAACGCTTCAACCTAGAAGAACAAAATTTGGTGAGCCAAGTGGGATTTGTGTACTGATCATTAGCACCAAGTATCACCAAGATTGGGTGAAAAAATATTTGCTGGTATTTCGGAAACTCGTTATTTCTTAGAAGCTTGGCGACCCCTCTCAATGAAAGTGCTTTTCCACAGTCTGTGCCTAGGGCTACTTGAAGAGGAAACAAACCATAGAGAAAAAACTGAGAACTCCTTTATTTTGTCAAGTTTCAAAGAGCTACTACAAACCATGTTGGATTCAGAGTTCCAAATTCATCTATCTATATAGGAGAGAACAGAGGGAAACCTAAATATAAAAACTCCTACTGTAGACGAACGCTTCAACATAGAAGAAGAAAGATTGGTGAGCCAAGTTGGATTTGTGTACTGATCATTACCACCAAGTATCATCAAGATTGGGTGAAAAAATATTTGCTGGTATTTCGGATACTCGTTATTTCTTAGAAGCTTGGCAAACGCTCTCAATGAAAGTGCTTTTCCACAGTCTGTGCCTAGGGCTACTTGAGGAGGAAACAAATCATAGAGACAAAACTGAGAACTCCTTTATTTGGTCAAGTTTCAAAGAGCTTCTACAAACCATGTTGGATTTAGAGTTCCAAATTCATCTATCTATATATGAGAGAACAGAGGGAAACCTAAATATAAAAACTGCTACTGTAGACGAACGCTTCAACCTAGAAGAACAAAATTTGGTGATCCAAGTGGGATTTGTGTACTGATCATTAGCACCAAGTATCATCAAGATTGGGTGGAAAAATACTTGCTGGTATTTCGGAAACTCGTTATTTCTTATAAGCTTGGCAACAGCTCTCAATGAAAGTGCTTTTCCAGAGTCTGTGCCTAGGGCTAGATGAAGAGGAAACAAACCATAAAGACAAAACTGAGAACTCCTTTATTTGGTCAAGTTTCAAAGAGCTCCTACAAACTATGTTGGATTTAGTGTTCCAAATTCATCTATCTATATAGAAGAGAACAGAGGGAATCCTAAATATAAAAACTGCTACTGTAGACGAACGCTTCAACCTAGAAGACCAAAATTTGGTGAGCCAAGTGGGATTTGTTTACTGATCATTACCACCACGTATCATCAAGATTGGGTGAAAAAATATTTGCTGGTATTTTGGAAACACGTAATTTCTTGGATGCTTGGCAACCCCTTTCAATGAAAGTGCTTTTCCACAGTCTCTGCCTAGGGCTACTTGAAGAGGAAACAAACCATAGAGACAAAACTGAGAACTCCTTTATTTTGTCAAGTTTCAAAGAGCTACTACAAACCATGTTTTATTTAGAGTTCCAAATTCATCTATCTCTATAGGAGAGAACAGAGGGAAACCTAAATATAAAAACTCCTACTGTAGACGAACGCTTCAACATAGAAGATGAAAGATTGGTGAGCCAAGTGGGATTTGTGTACTTTTCCTTACCACCACGTATCATCATGATTGGGTGAAAAAATATTTGCTGGTATTTCGGAAACCCGTAATTTCTTGGATGCTTAGCAACCCCTTTCAATGAAAGTGCTTTCCACAGTCTGTGCCTACGGCTACTTGAAGAGGAAACAAACCATAGAGACAAAACGGAGAACTCCTTTATTTTGTCAAGTTTCAAAGAGCTACTACAAACCACGTTGGATTTAGAGTTCCAAATTCATCTATCTATACAGAAGAGAACAGAGGGTAACCTAAATATAAAAACTGCTACTGTAGACGAATGCTTCAACCTAAAGAACAAAATTTGGTGAGCCACGTGGGATTTGTGGACTGATTATTACCACTATGTATCATCAAGGTTGGGTGAAAAAATATTTGCTGGTATTTCGGAAACTCGTTATTTCTTGGAAGCTTGGCAACCCCTTTCAATGAAAGTGCTTTTCCAGATTCTATGCCTAGGGCTACTTAAAGAGGAAACAAACCATAGAGACAAAACGGAGAACTACTTTATTTTGTCACGTTTCTAAGAGCTACTACAAACCATGTTGGATTTAGAGTTCCAAATTCATCTATCTATATAGGAGAGAACAGAGGGAAACCAAAATATAAAAACTGCTACTGTAGACGAACGCTTCAACCTAGAAGAACAAAATTTGGTGAGCTAAGTGGGATTTGTGTACTGATCATTACCACCAAGTATCATCAAGATTGGGTGAAAAAATATTTGCTGGCATTTCGGAAACTCGTTATTTCTTAGAAGCTTGGCGACCCCTCTCAATGAAAGTGATTTTCCACAGTCTGTGCCTAGGGCTACTTGAAGAGGAAACAAAACATAGAGACAAAACTGAGAACTCTTTTATTTTGTCAAGTTTCAAAGAGCTACTACAAACCATGTTGGATTTAGAGTTCCAAATTCATCTATCAATATAGGAGAGAACAGAGAGAAACCTAAATATAAAAACTGCTACTGTAGACGAACGCTTCAACCTAGAGAACAAAATTTGGTGAGCCAAGTGGGATTTGTGTACTGATCATTACCACCAAGTATCATCAAGATTCGGTGAAAAAATATTTGCTGGTATTTCGGAAACTCGTAATTTCTTAGAAGCTTGGCAACCCCTCTCAATGAAAGTGCTTTTACACAGTCTGTGCCTAGGGCTACTTGAAGAGGAAACAAACCATAGAGACAAAACTGAGAACTCCTTTATTTTGTCAAGTTTCAAAGAGCTACTACAAACCATGTTGGATTTAGAGTTCCAAATTCATCTTTCTATTTATGAGAGAACAGAGGAAAACCTAAATATAAAAACTGCTACTGTAGACGAACGCTTCAACCTAGAAGAACAAAATGTGGTGAGCCAAGTGGGATTTGTGTACTGATATTAGCACCAAGTATCATCAAGATTGGGTGAAAAAATATTTGCTGGTATTTCGGTAACTCGTAATTTCTTAGAAGCTTGGCAACCCCTCTCAATGAAAGTGCTTTTCCACAGTCTGTGCCTAGGGCTACTTGAACAGGAAACAAACCATAGAGACAAAACTGAGAACTCCTTTATTTTGTCAAGTTTCAAAGAGCTACTACAAACCATGTTGGGTTTAGAGTTCCAAATTCATCTATCTATATATAGGAGAGAACAGATGGAAACCAAAATATAAAAACTGCTACTGTAGACGAACGCTTCAACCTAGAAGAACAAAATTTGGTGAGCCAAGTGGGATTTGTGTACTGATCATTAGCACCAAGTATCATCAAGATTGGGTGAAAAAATATTTGCTGGTATTTCGGAAACTCGTTATTTCTTAGAAGCTTGGCAACCCCTCTCTTTGAAAGTGCTTTTCCACAGACTGTGCCTAGGGCTACTTGAAGAGGAAACAAACCATAGAGACAAAACTGAGAACTCCTTTATTTGGTCAAGTTTCAAAGAGCTTCTACAAACCATGTTGGATTTAGAGTTCCAAATTCATCTATCTATATATGAGAGAACAGAGGGAAACCTAAATATAAAAACTGCTACTGTAGACGAACGCTTCAACCTAGAAGAACAAAATTTGGTGATCCAAGTGGGATTTGTGTACTGATCATTAGCACCAAGTATCATCAAGATTGGGTGGAAAAATACTTGCTGGTATTTCGGAAACTCGTTATTTCTTATAAGCTTGGCAACAGCTCTCAATGAAAGTGCTTTTCCAGAGTCTGTGCCTAGGGCTACATGAAGAGGAAACAAACCATAAAGACAAAACTGAGAACTCCTTTATTTGGTCAAGTTTCAAAGAGCTCCTACAAACTATGTTGGATTTAGTGTTCCAAATTCATCTATCTATATAGAAGAGAACAGAGGGAATCCTAAATATAAAAACTGCTACTGTAGACGAACGCTTCAACCTAGAAGACCAAAATTTGGTGAGCCAAGTGGGATTTGTTTACTGATCATTACCACCACGTATCATCAAGATTGGGTGAAAAAATATTTGCTGGTATTTTGGAAACACGTAATTTCTTGGATGCTTGGCAACCCCTTTCAATGAAAGTGCTTTTCCACAGTCTCTGCCTAGGGCTACTTGAAGAGAAAACAAACCATAGAGACAAAACTGAGAACTCCTTTATTTTGTCAAGTTTCAAAGAGCTACTACAAACCATGTTTTATTTAGAGTTCCAAATTCATCTATCTCTATAGGAGAGAACAGAGGGAAACCTAAATATAAAAACTCCTACTGTAGACGAACGCTTCAACATAGAAGATGAAAGATTGGTGAGCCAAGTGGGATTTGTGTACTTTTCCTTACCACCACGTATCATCATGATTGGGTGAAAAAATATTTGCTGGTATTTCGGAAACCCGTAATTTCTTGGATGCTTAGCAACCCCTTTCAATGAAAGTGCTTTCCACAATCTGTGCCTACGGCTACTTGAAGAGGAAACAAACCATAGAGACAAAACGGAGAACTCCTTTATTTTGTCAAGTTTCAAAGAGCTACTACAAACCACGTTGGATTTAGAGTTCCAAATTCATCTATCTATACAGAAGAGAACAGAGGGTAACCTAAATATAAAAACTGCTACTGTAGACGAATGCTTCAACCTAAAGAACAAAATTTGGTGAGCCACGTGGGATTTGTGGACTGATTATTACCACTATGTATCATCAAGGTTGGGTGAAAAAATATTTGCTGGTATTTCAGAAACTCGTTATTTCTTGGAAGCTTGGCAACCCCTTTCAATGAAAGTGCTTTTCCAGATTCTATGCCTAGGGCTACTTAAAGAGGAAACAAACCATAGAGACAAAACGGAGAACTACTTTATTTTGTCACGTTTCTAAGAGCTACTACAAACCATGTTGGATTTAGAGTTCCAAATTCATCTATCTATATAGGAGAGAACAGAGGGAAACCAAAATATAAAAACTGCTACTGTAGACGAACGCTTCAACCTAGAAGAACAAAATTTGGTGAGCTAAGTGGGATTTGTGTACTGATCATTACCACCAAGTATCATCAAGATTGGGTGAAAAAATATTTGCTGGCATTTCGGAAACTCGTTATTTCTTAGAAGCTTGGCGACCCCTCTCAATGAAAGTGATTTTCCACAGTCTGTGCCTAGGGCTACTTGAAGAGGAAACAAAACATAGAGACAAAACTGAGAACTCTTTTATTTTGTCAAGTTTCAAAGAGCTACTACAAACCATGTTGGATTTAGAGTTCCAAATTCATCTATCAATATAGGAGAGAACAGAGAGAAACCTAAATATAAAAACTGCTACTGTAGACGAACGCTTCAACCTAGAGAACAAAATTTGGTGAGCCAAGTGGGATTTGTGTACTGATCATTACCACCAAGTATCATCAAGATTCGGTGAAAAAATATTTGCTGGTATTTCGGAAACTCGTAATTTCTTAGAAGCTTGGCAACCCCTCTCAATGAAAGTGCTTTTACACAGTCTGTGCCTAGGGCTACTTGAAGAGGAAACAAACCATAGAGACAAAACTGAGAACTCCTTTATTTTGTCAAGTTTCAAAGAGCTACTACAAACCATGTTGGATTTAGAGTTCCAAATTCATCTTTCTATTTATGAGAGAACAGAGGAAAACCTAAATATAAAAACTGCTACTGTAGACGAACGCTTCAACCTAGAAGAACAAAATGTGGTGAGCCAAGTGGGATTTGTGTACTGATATTAGCACCAAGTATCATCAAGATTGGGTGAAAAAATATTTGCTGGTATTTCGGTAACTCGTAATTTCTTAGAAGCTTGGCAACCCCTCTCAATGAAAGTGCTTTTCCACAGTCTGTGCCTAGGGCTACTTGAACAGGAAACAAACCATAGAGACAAAACTGAGAACTCCTTTATTTTGTCAAGTTTCAAAGAGCTACTACAAACCATGTTGGGTTTAGAGTTCCAAATTCATCTATCTATATATAGGAGAGAACAGATGGAAACCAAAATATAAAAACTGCTACTGTAGACGAACGCTTCAACCTAGAAGAACAAAATTTGGTGAGCCAAGTGGGATTTGTGTACTGATCATTAGCACCAAGTATCATCAAGATTGGGTGAAAAAATATTTGCTGGTATTTCGGAAACTCGTTATTTCTTAGAAGCTTGGCAACCCCTCTCAATGAAAGTGCTTTTCCACAGACTGTGCCTAGGGCTACTTGAAGAGGAAACAAACCATAGAGACAAAACTGAGAACTCCTTTATTTGGTCAAGTTTCAAAGAGCTTCTACAAACCATGTTGGATTTAGAGTTCCAAATTCATCTATCTATATATGAGAGAACAGAGGGAAACCTAAATATAAAAACTGCTACTGTAGACGAACGCTTCAACCTAGAAGAACAAAATTTGGTGATCCAAGTGGGATTTGTGTACTGATCATTAGCACCAAGTATCATCAAGATTGGGTGGAAAAATACTTGCTGGTATTTCGGAAACTCGTTATTTCTTATAAGCTTTGCAACAGCTCTCAATGAAAGTGCTTTTCCAGAGTCTGTGCCTAGGGCTACATGAAGAGGAAACAAACCATAAAGACAAAACTGAGAACTCCTTTATTTGGTCAAGTTTCAAAGAGCTCCTACAAACTATGTTGGATTTAGTGTTCCAAATTCATCTATCTATATAGAAGAGAACAGAGGGAATCCTAAATATAAAAACTGCTACTGTAGACGAACGCTTCAACCTAGAAGACCAAAATTTGGTGAGCCAAGTGGGATTTGTGTACTGATCATTACCACCACGTATCATCAAGATTGGTTGAAAAAATATTTGCTGGTATTTTGGAAACACGTAATTTCTTGGATGCTTGGCAACCCCTTTCAATGAAAGTGCTTTTCCACAGTCTCTGCCTAGGGCTACTTGAAGAGGAAACAAACCATAGAGACAAAACTGAGAACTCCTTTATTTTGTCAAGTTTCAAAGAGCTACTACAAACCATGTTTTATTTAGAGTTCCAAATTCATCTATCTCTATAGGAGAGAACAGACGGAAACCTAAATATAAAAACTCCTACTGTAGACGAACGCTTCAACATAGAAGATGAAAGATTGGTGAGCCAAGTGGGATTTGTGTACTGATCATTACCATCAAGTATCATCAAGATTGGGTGAAAATATATTTGCTGGTATTTCGGAAACTCGTTATTTCTTGGAAGCTTGGCAACCCCTCTCAATGAAAGTGCTTTTCCACAGTCTGTGCCTAGGGCTACTTGAGGAGGAAACAAACCATAGAGACAAAACTGAGAACTCCTTTATTTTGTCAAGTTTCAAAGAGCTACTACAAACTTTGTTGGATTTAGTGTTCCAAATTCATCTATCTATATAGGAGAGAACAGAGTGAAACCTAAATATAAAAACTTCTACTGTAGACGAACGCTTAAACCTAGAAGAACAAAATTTGGTGAGCCAAGTGGAGTTTGTGTACTGATCATTACCACCAAGTATCATCAAGATTGGGTGAAAAAATATTTGCTGGTATTTCGGAAACTTGTTATTTCTTAGAAGCTTGGCAACCCCTCTCAATTAAAGTGCTTTTCAAAGTCTATGCCTAGGGCTACTTGAAGAGGAAACAAACCATTAAGACAAAACTGAGAACTCCTTTATTTTGTCAAGTTTCAAAGAGCTTCTACAAACCATGTTGGATTTAGAATTCCAAATTCACCTATCTATATAGGAGAGAACAGAGTGAAACCTGAAAATAAAAACTGCTACTGTAAACGAAGGCATCAAACTAGCAAAACAAAATTTGGTGAGCCAAGTGGGATTTGTGTACTTTTCCTTACCACCACGTATCATCATGATTGGGTGAAAAAATATTTGCTGGCATTTCGGAAACTCGTTATTTCTTAGAAGCTTGGCGACCCCTCTCAATGAAAGTGATTTTCCACAGTCTGTGCCTAGGGCTACTTGAAGAGGAAACAAAACATAGAGACAAAACTGAGAACTCTTTTATTTTGTCAAGTTTCAAAGAGCTACTACAAACCATGTTGGATTTAGAGTTCCAAATTCATCTATCAATATAGGAGAGAACAGAGAGAAACCTAAATATAAAAACTGCTACTGTAGACGAACGCTTCAACCTAGAGAACAAAATTTGGTGAGCCAAGTGGGATTTGTGTACTGATCATTACCACCAAGTATCATCAAGATTCGGTGAAAAAATATTTGCTGGTATTTCGGAAACTCGTAATTTCTTAGAAGCTTGGCAACCCCTCTCAATGAAAGTGCTTTTACACAGTCTGTGCCTAGGGCTACTTGAAGAGGAAACAAACCATAGAGACAAAACTGAGAACTCCTTTATTTTGTCAAGTTTCAAAGAACTACTACAAACCATGTTGGATTTAGAGTTCCAAATTCATCTTTCTATTTATGAGAGAACAGAGGAAAACCTAAATATAAAAACTGCTACTGTAGACGAACGCTTCAACCTAGAAGAACAAAATATGGTGAGCCAAGTGGGATTTGTGTACTGATATTAGCACCAAGTATCATCAAGATTGGGTGAAAAAATATTTGCTGGTATTTCGGTAACTCGTAATTTCTTAGAAGCTTGGCAACCCCTCTCAATGAAAGTGCTTTTCCACAGTCTGTGCCTAGGGCTACTTGAACAGGAAACAAACCATAGAGACAAAACTGAGAACTCCTTTATTTTGTCAAGTTTCAAAGAGCTACTACAAACCATGTTGGGTTTAGAGTTCCAAATTCATCTATCTATATATAGGAGAGAACAGATGGAAACCAAAATATAAAAACTGCTACTGTAGACGAACGCTTCAACCTAGAAGAACAAAATTTGGTGAGCCAAGTGGGATTTGTGTACTGATCATTAGCACCAAGTATCATCAAGATTGGGTGAAAAAATATTTGCTGGTATTTCGGAAACTCGTTATTTCTTAGAAGCTTGGCAACCCCTCTCAATGAAAGTGCTTTTCCACAGACTGTGCCTAGGGCTACTTGAAGAGGAAACAAACCATAGAGACAAAACTGAGAACTCCTTTATTTGGTCAAGTTTCAAAGAGCTTCTACAAACCATGTTGGATTTAGAGTTCCAAATTCATCTATCTATATATGAGAGAACAGAGGGAAACCTAAATATAAAAACTGCTACTGTAGACGAACGCTTCAACCTAGAAGAACAAAATTTGGTGATCCAAGTGGGATTTGTGTACTGATCATTAGCACCAAGTATCATCAAGATTGGGTGGAAAAATACTTGCTGGTATTTCGGAAACTCGTTATTTCTTATAAGCTTGGCAACAGCTCTCAATGAAAGTGCTTTTCCAGAGTCTGTGCCTAGGGCTACATGAAGAGGAAACAAACCATAAAGACAAAACTGAGAACTCCTTTATTTGGTCAAGTTTCAAAGAGCTCCTACAAACTATGTTGGATTTAGTGTTCCAAATTCATCTATCTATATAGAAGAGAACAGAGGGAATCCTAAATATAAAAACTGCTACTGTAGACGAACGCTTCAACCTAGAAGAAAAAAATTTGGTGAGCCAAGTGGGATTTGTGTACTGATCATTACCACCACGTATCATCAAGATTGGTTGAAAAAATATTTGCTGGTATTTTGGAAACACGTAATTTCTTGGATGCTTGGCAACCCCTTTCAATGAAAGTGCTTTTCCACAGTCTCTGCCTAGGGCTACTTGAAGAGGAAACAAACCATAGAGACAAAACTGAGAACTCCTTTATTTTGTCAAGTTTCAAAGAGCTACTACAAACCATGTTTTATTTAGAGTTCCAAATTCATCTATCTCTATAGGAGAGAACAGACGGAAACCTAAATATAAAAACTCCTACTGTAGACGAACGCTTCAACATAGAAGATGAAAGATTGGTGAGCCAAGTGGGATTTGTGTACTGATCATTACCATCAAGTATCATCAAGATTGGGTGAAAATATATTTGCTGGTATTTCGGAATCTCGTTATTTCTTGGAAGCTTGGCAACCCCTCTCAATGAAAGTGCTTTTCCACAGTCTGTGCCTAGGGCTACTTGAGGAGGAAACAAACCATAGAGACAAAACTGAGAACTCCTTTATTTTGTCAAGTTTCAAAGAGCTACTACAAACCTTGTTGGATTTAGTGTTCCAAATTCATCTATCTATATAGGAGAGAACAGAGTGAAACCTAAATATAAAAACTTCTACTGTAGACGAACGCTTAAACCTAGAAGAACAAAATTTGGTGAGCCAAGTGGAGTTTGTGTACTGATCATTACCACCAAGTATCATCAAGATTGGGTGAAAAAATATTTGCTGGTATTTCGGAAACTTGTTATTTCTTAGAAGCTTGGCAACCCCTCTCAATTAAAGTGCTTTTCAAAGTCTATGCCTAGGGCTACTTGAAGAGGAAACAAACCATTAAGACAAAACTGAGAACTCCTTTATTTTGTCAAGTTTCAAAGAGCTTCTACAAACCATGTTGGATTTAGAATTCCAAATTCACCTATCTATATAGGAGAGAACAGAGTGAAACCTGAAAATAAAAACTGCTACTGTAAACGAAGGCATCAAACTAGCAAAACAAAATTTGGTGAGCCAAGTGGGATTTGTGTACTTTTCCTTACCACCACGTATCATCATGATTGGGTGAAAAAATATTTGCTGGTATTTCGGAAACCCGTAATTTCTTGGATGCTTAGCAACCCCTTTCAATGAAAGTGCTTTCCATAGTCTGTGCCTAGGGCTACTTGAAGAGGAAACAAACCATAGAGACAAAACGGAGAACTCCTTTATTTTGTCAAGTTTCAAAGAGCTACTACAAACCATGTTGGATTTAGAGTTCCAAATTCATCTATCTATACAGAAGAGAACAGAGGGTAACCTAAATATAAAAACTGCTACTGTAGACGAATGCTTCAACCTAGAAGAACAAAATTTGGTGAGCCACGTGGGATTTGTGGACTGATTATTACCACTATGTATCATCAAGGTTGGGTGAAAAAATATTTGCTGGTATTTTGGAAACTCGTTATTTCTTGGAAGCTTGGCAACCCCTTTCAATGAAAGTGCTTTTCCAGATTCTATGCCTAGGGCTACTTAAAGAGGAAACAAACCATAGAGACAAAACGGAGAACTACTTTATTTTGTCACGTTTCTAAGAGCTACTACAAACCATGTTGGATTTAGAGTTCCATATTCATCTATCTATATAGGAGAGAACAGAGGGAAACCAAAATATAAAAACTGCTACTGTAGACGAACGCTTCAACCTAGAAGAACAAAATTTGGTGAGCTAAGTGGGATTTGTGTACTGATCATTACCACCAAGTATCATCAAGATTGGGTGAAAAAATATTTGCTGGCATTTCGGAAACTCGTTATTTCTTAGAAGCTTGGCGACCCCTCTCAATGAAAGTGATTTTCCACAGTCTGTGCCTAGGGCTACTTGAAGAGGAAACAAAACATAGAGACAAAACTGAGAACTCTTTTATTTTGTCAAGTTTCAAAGAGCTACTACAAACCATGTTGTATTTAGAGTTCCAAATACATCTATCAATATAGGAGAGAACAGAGAGAAACCTAAATATAAAAACTGCTACTGTAGACGAACGCTTCAACCTAGAGAACAAAATTTGGTGAGCCAAGTGGGATTTGTGTACTGATCATTACCACCAAGTATCATCAAGATTCGGTGAAAAAATATTTGCTGGTATTTCGGAAACTCGTTATTTCTTAGAAGCTTGGCAACCCCTCTCAATGAAAGTGCTTTTCCACAGACTGTGCCTAGGGCTACTTAAAGAGGAAACAAACCATAGAGACAAAACTGAGAACTCCTTTATTTGGTCAAGTTTCAAAGAGCTTCTACAAACCATGTTGGATTTAGAGTTCCAAATTCATCTATCTATATATGAGAGAACAGAGGGAAACCTAAATATAAAAACTGCTACTGTAGACGAACGCTTCAACCTAGAAGAACAAAATTTGGTGATCCAAGTGGGATTTGTGTACTGATCATTAGCACCAAGTATCATCAAGATTGGGTGGAAAAATACTTGCTGGTATTTCGGAAACTCGTTATTTCTTATAAGCTTGGCAACAGCTCTCAATGAAAGTGCTTTTCCAGAGTCTGTGCCTAGGGCTACATGAAGAGGAAACAAACCATAAAGACAAAACTGAGAACTCCTTTATTTGGTCAAGTTTCAAAGAGCTCCTACAAACTATGTTGGATTTAGTGTTCCAAATTCATCTATCTATATAGAAGAGAACAGAGGGAATCCTAAATATAAAAACTGCTACTGTAGACGAACGCTTCAACCTAGAAGACCAAAATTTGGTGAGCCAAGTGGGATTTGTGTACTGATCATTACCACCACGTATCATCAAGATTGGTTGAAAAAATATTTGCTGGTATTTTGGAAACACGTAATTTCTTGGATGCTTGGCAACCCCTTTCAATGAAAGTGCTTTTCCACAGTCTCTGCCTAGGGCTACTTGAAGAGGAAACAAACCATAGAGACAAAACTGAGAACTCCTTTATTTTGTCAAGTTTCAAAGAGCTACTACAAACCATGTTTTATTTAGAGTTCCAAATTCATCTATCTCTATAGGAGAGAACAGACGGAAACCTAAATATAAAAACTCCTACTGTAGACGAACGCTTCAACATAGAAGATGAAAGATTGGTGAGCCAAGTGGGATTTGTGTACTGATCATTACCATCAAGTATCATCAAGATTGGGTGAAAATATATTTGCTGGTATTTCGGAAACTCGTTATTTCTTGGAAGCTTGGCAACCCCTCTCAATGAAAGTGCTTTTCCACAGTCTGTGCCTAGGGCTACTTGAGGAGGAAACAAACCATAGAGACAAAACTGAGAACTCCTTTATTTTGTCAAGTTTCAAAGAGCTACTACAAACCTTGTTGGATTTAGTGTTCCAAATTCATCTATCTATATAGGAGAGAACAGAGTGAAACCTAAATATAAAAACTTCTACTGTAGACGAACGCTTAAACCTAGAAGAACAAAATTTGGTGAGCCAAGTGGAGTTTGTGTACTGATCATTACCACCAAGTATCATCAAGATTGGGTGAAAAAATATTTGCTGGTATTTCGGAAACTTGTTATTTCTTAGAAGCTTGGCAACCCTCTCAATTAAAGTGCTTTTCAAAGTCTATGCCTAGGGCTACTTGAAGAGGAAACAAACCATTAAGACAAAACTGAGAACTCCTTTATTTTGTCAAGTTTCAAAGAGCTTCTACAAACCATGTTGGATTTAGAATTCCAAATTCACCTATCTATATAGGAGAGAACAGAGTGAAACCTGAAAATAAAAACTGCTACTGTAAACGAAGGCATCAAACTAGCAAAACAAAATTTGGTGAGCCAAGTGGGATTTGTGTACTTTTCCTTACCACCACGTATCATCATGATTGGGTGAAAAAATATTTGCTGGTATTTCGGAAACCCGTAATTTCTTGGATGCTTAGCAACCCCTTTCAATGAAAGTGCTTTCCATAGTCTGTGCCTAGGGCTACTTGAAGAGGAAACAAACCATAGAGACAAAACGGAGAACTCCTTTATTTTGTCAAGTTTCAAAGAGCTACTACAAACCATGTTGGATTTAGAGTTCCAAATTCATCTATCTATACAGAAGAGAACAGAGGGTAACCTAAATATAAAAACTGCTACTGTAGACGAATGCTTCAACCTAGAAGAACAAAATTTGGTGAGCCACGTGGGATTTGTGGACTGATTATTACCACTATGTATCATCAAGGTTGGGTGAAAAAATATTTGCTGGTATTTCAGAAACTCGTTATTTCTTGGAAGCTTGGCAACCCCTTTCAATGAAAGTGCTTTTCCAGATTCTATGCCTAGGGCTACTTAAAGAGGAAACAAACCATAGAGACAAAACGGAGAACTACTTTATTTTGTCACGTTTCTAAGAGCTACTACAAACCATGTTGGATTTAGAGTTCCATATTCATCTATCTATATAGGAGAGAACAGAGGGAAACCAAAATATAAAAACTGCTACTGTAGACGAACGCTTCAACCTAGAAGAACAAAATTTGGTGAGCTAAGTGGGATTTGTGTACTGATCATTACCACCAAGTATCATCAAGATTGGGTGAAAAAATATTTGCTGGCATTTCGGAAACTCGTTATTTCTTAGAAGCTTGGCGACCCCTCTCAATGAAAGTGATTTTCCACAGTCTGTGCCTAGGGCTACTTGAAGAGGAAACAAAACATAGAGACAAAACTGAGAACTCTTTTATTTTGTCAAGTTTCAAAGAGCTACTACAAACCATGTTGTATTTAGAGTTCCAAATACATCTATCAATATAGGAGAGAACAGAGAGAAACCTAAATATAAAAACTGCTACTGTAGACGAACGCTTCAACCTAGAGAACAAAATTTGGTGAGCCAAGTGGGATTTGTGTACTGATCATTACCACCAAGTATCATCAAGATTCGGTGAAAAAATATTTGCTGGTATTTCGGAAACTCGTTATTTCTTAGAAGCTTGGCAACCCCTCTCAATGAAAGTGCTTTTCCACAGACTGTGCCTAGGGCTACTTGAAGAGGAAACAAACCATAGAGACAAAACTGAGAACTCCTTTATTTGGTCAAGTTTCAAAGAGCTTCTACAAACCATGTTGGATTTAGAGTTCCAAATTCATCTATCTATATATGAGAGAACAGAGGGAAACCTAAATATAAAAACTGCTACTGTAGACGAACGCTTCAACCTAGAAGAACAAAATTTGGTGATCCAAGTGGGATTTGTGTACTGATCATTAGCACCAAGTATCATCAAGATTGGGTGGAAAAATACTTGCTGGTATTTCGGAAACTCGTTATTTCTTATAAGCTTGGCAACAGCTCTCAATGAAAGTGCTTTTCCAGAGTCTGTGCCTAGGGCTACATGAAGAGGAAACAAACCATAAAGACAAAACTGAGAACTCCTTTATTTGGTCAAGTTTCAAAGAGCTCCTACAAACTATGTTGGATTTAGTGTTCCAAATTCATCTATCTATATAGAAGAGAACAGAGGGAATCCTAAATATAAAAACTGCTACTGTAGACGAACGCTTCAACCTAGAAGAAAAAAATTTGGTGAGCCAAGTGGGATTTGTGTACTGATCATTACCACCACGTATCATCAAGATTGGTTGAAAAAATATTTGCTGGTATTTTGGAAACACGTAATTTCTTGGATGCTTGGCAACCCCTTTCAATGAAAGTGCTTTTCCACAGTCTCTGCCTAGGGCTACTTGAAGAGGAAACAAACCATAGAGACAAAACTGAGAACTCCTTTATTTTGTCAAGTTTCAAAGAGCTACTACAAACCATGTTTTATTTAGAGTTCCAAATTCATCTATCTCTATAGGAGAGAACAGACGGAAACCTAAATATAAAAACTCCTACTGTAGACGAACGCTTCAACATAGAAGATGAAAGATTGGTGAGCCAAGTGGGATTTGTGTACTGATCATTACCATCAAGTATCATCAAGATTGGGTGAAAATATATTTGCTGGTATTTCGGAATCTCGTTATTTCTTGGAAGCTTGGCAACCCCTCTCAATGAAAGTGCTTTTCCACAGTCTGTGCCTAGGGCTACTTGAGGAGGAAACAAACCATAGAGACAAAACTGAGAACTCCTTTATTTTGTCAAGTTTCAAAGAGCTACTACAAACCTTGTTGGATTTAGTGTTCCAAATTCATCTATCTATATAGGAGAGAACAGAGTGAAACCTAAATATAAAAACTTCTACTGTAGACGAACGCTTAAACCTAGAAGAACAAAATTTGGTGAGCCAAGTGGAGTTTGTGTACTGATCATTACCACCAAGTATCATCAAGATTGGGTGAAAAAATATTTGCTGGTATTTCGGAAACTTGTTATTTCTTAGAAGCTTGGCAACCCCTCTCAATTAAAGTGCTTTTCAAAGTCTATGCCTAGGGCTACTTGAAGAGGAAACAAACCATTAAGACAAAACTGAGAACTCCTTTATTTTGTCAAGTTTCAAAGAGCTTCTACAAACCATGTTGGATTTAGAATTCCAAATTCACCTATCTATATAGGAGAGAACAGAGTGAAACCTGAAAATAAAAACTGCTACTGTAAACGAAGGCATCAAACTAGCAAAACAAAATTTGGTGAGCCAAGTGGGATTTGTGTACTTTTCCTTACCACCACGTATCATCATGATTGGGTGAAAAAATATTTGCTGGTATTTCGGAAACCCGTAATTTCTTGGATGCTTAGCAACCCCTTTCAATGAAAGTGCTTTCCATAGTCTGTGCCTAGGGCTACTTGAAGAGGAAACAAACCATAGAGACAAAACGGAGAACTCCTTTATTTTGTCAAGTTTCAAAGAGCTACTACAAACCATGTTGGATTTAGAGTTCCAAATTCATCTATCTATACAGAAGAGAACAGAGGGTAACCTAAATATAAAAACTGCTACTGTAGACGAATGCTTCAACCTAGAAGAACAAAATTTGGTGAGCCACGTGGGATTTGTGGACTGATTATTACCACTATGTATCATCAAGGTTGGGTGAAAAAATATTTGCTGGTATTTCGGAAACTCGTTATTTCTTGGAAGCTTGGCAACCCCTTTCAATGAAAGTGCTTTTCCAGATTCTATGCCTAGGGCTACTTAAAGAGGAAACAAACCATAGAGACAAAACGGAGAACTACTTTATTTTGTCACGTTTCTAAGAGCTACTACAAACCATGTTGGATTTAGAGTTCCATATTCATCTATCTATATAGGAGAGAACAGAGGGAAACCAAAATATAAAAACTGCTACTGTAGACGAACGCTTCAACCTAGAAGAACAAAATTTGGTGAGCTAAGTGGGATTTGTGTACTGATCATTACCACCAAGTATCATCAAGATTGGGTGAAAAAATATTTGCTGGCATTTCGGAAACTCGTTATTTCTTAGAAGCTTGGCGACCCCTCTCAATGAAAGTGATTTTCCACAGTCTGTGCCTAGGGCTACTTGAAGAGGAAACAAAACATAGAGACAAAACTGAGAACTCTTTTATTTTGTCAAGTTTCAAAGAGCTACTACAAACCATGTTGTATTTAGAGTTCCAAATACATCTATCAATATAGGAGAGAACAGAGAGAAACCTAAATATAAAAACTGCTACTGTAGACGAACGCTTCAACCTAGAAGAACAAAATTTGGTGATCCAAGTGGGATTTGTGTACTGATCATTAGCACCAAGTATCATCAAGATTGGGTGGAAAAATACTTGCTGGTATTTCGGAAACTCGTTATTTCTTAGAAGCTTGGCAACCCCTCTCAATTAAAGTGCTTTTCAAAGTCTATGCCTAGGGCTACTTGAAGAGGAAACAAACCATTAAGACAAAACTGAGAACTCCTTTATTTTGTCAAGTTTCAAAGAGCTTCTACAAACCATGTTGGATTTAGAATTCCAAATTCACCTATCTATATAGGAGAGAACAGAGTGAAACCTGAAAATAAAAACTGCTACTGTAAACGAAGGCATCAAACTAGCAAAACAAAATTTGGTGAGCCAAGTGGGATTTGTGTACTTTTCCTTACCACCACGTATCATCATGATTGGGTGAAAAAATATTTGCTGGTATTTCGGAAACCCGTAATTTCTTGGATGCTTAGCAACCCCTTTCAATGAAAGTGCTTTCCATAGTCTGTGCCTAGGGCTACTTGAAGAGGAAACAAACCATAGAGACAAAACGGAGAACTCCTTTATTTTGTCAAGTTTCAAAGAGCTACTACAAACCATGTTGGATTTAGAGTTCCAAATTCATCTATCTATACAGAAGAGAACAGAGGGTAACCTAAATATAAAAACTGCTACTGTAGACGAATGCTTCAACCTAGAAGAACAAAATTTGGTGAGCCACGTGGGATTTGTGGACTGATTATTACCACTATGTATCATCAAGGTTGGGTGAAAAAATATTTGCTGGTATTTCGGAAACTCGTTATTTCTTGGAAGCTTGGCAACCCCTTTCAATGAAAGTGCTTTTCCAGATTCTATGCCTAGGGCTACTTAAAGAGGAAACAAACCATAGAGACAAAACGGAGAACTACTTTATTTTGTCACGTTTCTAAGAGCTACTACAAACCATGTTGGATTTAGAGTTCCATATTCATCTATCTATATAGGAGAGAACAGAGGGAAACCAAAATATAAAAACTGCTACTGTAGACGAACGCTTCAACCTAGAAGAACAAAATTTGGTGAGCTAAGTGGGATTTGTGTACTGATCATTACCACCAAGTATCATCAAGATTGGGTGAAAAAATATTTGCTGGCATTTCGGAAACTCGTTATTTCTTAGAAGCTTGGCGACCCCTCTCAATGAAAGTGATTTTCCACAGTCTGTGCCTAGGGCTACTTGAAGAGGAAACAAAACATAGAGACAAAACTGAGAACTCTTTTATTTTGTCAAGTTTCAAAGAGCTACTACAAACCATGTTGTATTTAGAGTTCCAAATACATCTATCAATATAGGAGAGAACAGAGAGAAACCTAAATATAAAAACTGCTACTGTAGACGAACGCTTCAACCTAGAGAACAAAATTTGGTGAGCCAAGTGGGATTTGTGTACTGATCATTACCACCAAGTATCATCAAGATTCGGTGAAAAAATATTTGCTGGTATTTCGGAAACTCGTTATTTCTTAGAAGCTTGGCAACCCCTCTCAATGAAAGTGCTTTTCCACAGACTGTGCCTAGGGCTACTTAAAGAGGAAACAAACCATAGAGACAAAACTGAGAACTCCTTTATTTGGTCAAGTTTCAAAGAGCTTCTACAAACCATGTTGGATTTAGAGTTCCAAATTCATCTATCTATATATGAGAGAACAGAGGGAAACCTAAATATAAAAACTGCTACTGTAGACGAACGCTTCAACCTAGAAGAACAAAATTTGGTGATCCAAGTGGGATTTGTGTACTGATCATTAGCACCAAGTATCATCAAGATTGGGTGGAAAAATACTTGCTGGTATTTCGGAAACTCGTTATTTCTTATAAGCTTGGCAACAGCTCTCAATGAAAGTGCTTTTCCAGAGTCTGTGCCTAGGGCTACATGAAGAGGAAACAAACCATAAAGACAAAACTGAGAACTCCTTTATTTGGTCAAGTTTCAAAGAGCTCCTACAAACTATGTTGGATTTAGTGTTCCAAATTCATCTATCTATATAGAAGAGAACAGAGGGAATCCTAAATATAAAAACTGCTACTGTAGACGAACGCTTCAACCTAGAAGACCAAAATTTGGTGAGCCAAGTGGGATTTGTGTACTGATCATTACCACCACGTATCATCAAGATTGGTTGAAAAAATATTTGCTGGTATTTTGGAAACACGTAATTTCTTGGATGCTTGGCAACCCCTTTCAATGAAAGTGCTTTTCCACAGTCTCTGCCTAGGGCTACTTGAAGAGGAAACAAACCATAGAGACAAAACTGAGAACTCCTTTATTTTGTCAAGTTTCAAAGAGCTACTACAAACCATGTTTTATTTAGAGTTCCAAATTCATCTATCTCTATAGGAGAGAACAGACGGAAACCTAAATATAAAAACTCCTACTGTAGACGAACGCTTCAACATAGAAGATGAAAGATTGGTGAGCCAAGTGGGATTTGTGTACTGATCATTACCATCAAGTATCATCAAGATTGGGTGAAAATATATTTGCTGGTATTTCGGAAACTCGTTATTTCTTGGAAGCTTGGCAACCCCTCTCAATGAAAGTGCTTTTCCACAGTCTGTGCCTAGGGCTACTTGAGGAGGAAACAAACCATAGAGACAAAACTGAGAACTCCTTTATTTTGTCAAGTTTCAAAGAGCTACTACAAACCTTGTTGGATTTAGTGTTCCAAATTCATCTATCTATATAGGAGAGAACAGAGTGAAACCTAAATATAAAAACTTCTACTGTAGACGAACGCTTAAACCTAGAAGAACAAAATTTGGTGAGCCAAGTGGAGTTTGTGTACTGATCATTACCACCAAGTATCATCAAGATTGGGTGAAAAAATATTTGCTGGTATTTCGGAAACTTGTTATTTCTTAGAAGCTTGGCAACCCCTCTCAATTAAAGTGCTTTTCAAAGTCTATGCCTAGGGCTACTTGAAGAGGAAACAAACCATTAAGACAAAACTGAGAACTCCTTTATTTTGTCAAGTTTCAAAGAGCTTCTACAAACCATGTTGGATTTAGAATTCCAAATTCACCTATCTATATAGGAGAGAACAGAGTGAAACCTGAAAATAAAAACTGCTACTGTAAACGAAGGCATCAAACTAGCAAAACAAAATTTGGTGAGCCAAGTGGGATTTGTGTACTTTTCCTTACCACCACGTATCATCATGATTGGGTGAAAAAATATTTGCTGGTATTTCGGAAACCCGTAATTTCTTGGATGCTTAGCAACCCCTTTCAATGAAAGTGCTTTCCATAGTCTGTGCCTAGGGCTACTTGAAGAGGAACCAAACCATAGAGACAAAACGGAGAACTCCTTTATTTTGTCAAGTTTCAAAGAGCTACTACAAACCATGTTGGATTTAGAGTTCCAAATTCATCTATCTATACAGAAGAGAACAGAGGGTAACCTAAATATAAAAACTGCTACTGTAGACGAATGCTTCAACCTAGAAGAACAAAATTTGGTGAGCCACGTGGGATTTGTGGACTGATTATTACCACTATGTATCATCAAGGTTGGGTGAAAAAATATTTGCTGGTATTTCGGAAACTCGTTATTTCTTGGAAGCTTGGCAACCCCTTTCAATGAAAGTGCTTTTCCAGATTCTATGCCTAGGGCTACTTAAAGAGGAAACAAACCATAGAGACAAAACGGAGAACTACTTTATTTTGTCACGTTTCTAAGAGCTACTACAAACCATGTTGGATTTAGAGTTCCATATTCATCTATCTATATAGGAGAGAACAGAGGGAAACCAAAATATAAAAACTGCTACTGTAGACGAACGCTTCAACCTAGAAGAACAAAATTTGGTGAGCTAAGTGGGATTTGTGTACTGATCATTACCACCAAGTATCATCAAGATTGGGTGAAAAAATATTTGCTGGCATTTCGGAAACTCGTTATTTCTTAGAAGCTTGGCGACCCCTCTCAATGAAAGTGATTTTCCACAGTCTGTGCCTAGGGCTACTTGAAGAGGAAACAAAACATAGAGACAAAACTGAGAACTCTTTTATTTTGTCAAGTTTCAAAGAGCTACTACAAACCATGTTGTATTTAGAGTTCCAAATACATCTATCAATATAGGAGAGAACAGAGAGAAACCTAAATATAAAAACTGCTACTGTAGACGAACGCTTCAACCTAGAGAACAAAATTTGGTGAGCCAAGTGGGATTTGTGTACTGATCATTACCACCAAGTATCATCAAGATTCGGTGAAAAAATATTTGCTGGTATTTCGGAAACTCGTAATTTCTTAGAAGCTTGGCAACCCCTCTCAATGAAAGTGCTTTTACACAGTCTGTGCCTAGGGCTACTTGAAGAGGAAAAAAACCATAGAGACAAAACTGAGAACTCCTTTATTTTGTCAAGTTTCAAAGAGCTACTACAAACCATGTTGGATTTAGAGTTCCAAATTCATCTTTCTATATATGAGAGAACAGAGGAAAACCTAAATATAAAAACTGCTACTGTAGACGAACGCTTCAACCTAGAAGAACAAAATGTGGTGAGCCAAGTGGGATTTGTGTACTGATCTTAGCACCAAGTATCATCAAGATTGGGTGAAAAAATATTTGCTGGTATTTCGGTAACTCGTAATTTCTTAGAAGCTTGGCAACCCCTCTCAATGAAAGTGCTTTTCCACAGTCTGTGCCTAGGGCTACTTGAAGAGGAAACAAACCATAGAGACAAAACTGAGAACTCCTTTATTTTGTCAAGTTTCAAAGAGCTACTACAAACCATGTTGGATTTAGAGTTCCAAATTCATCTATCTATATAGGAGAGAACAGAGGGAAACCAAAATATAAAAACTGCTACTGTAGACGTGCGCTTCAACCTAGAAGAACAAAATTTGGTGAGCCAAGTGGGATTTGTGTACTGATCATACCACCAAGTATCATCAAGATTGGGTGAAAAAATATTTCCTGGCATTTCGGAAACTCGTTATTTCTTAGAAGCTTGGCGACCCCTCTCAATGAAAGTGGTTTTCCACAGTCTGTGCCTAGGGCTACTTGAAGAGGAAACAAACCATAGAGACAAAACTGAGAACTCTTTTATTTTGTCAAGTTTCAAAGAGTTACTACAAACCATGTTGTATTTAGAGTTCTAAATTCATCTATCTATATAGGAGAGAACAGAGGGATACCTAAATATCAAAACTGCTACTGTAGACGAACGCTTCAACCTAGAAGAACAAAATTTGGTGAGCCAAGTGGGATTTGTGTACTGATCATTACCACCAAGTATCATCAAGATTGGGTGAAAAAATATTTGCTGGTATTTCGGAAACTCGTTATTTCTTAAAAGCTTGGCAACCCCTCTCAATGAAAGTGCTTTTCCACAGTCTGTGCCTAGGGCTACTTGAAGAGGAAACAAACCATAGAGAAAAAACTGAGAACTCCTTTATTTTGTCAAGTTTCAAAGAGCTACTAAAAGCTATGTTGGATTTAGAGTTCCAAATTCATCCATCTATATAGGAGAGAACAGATGGAAACCTAAATATAAAAACTGCTACTGTAGACGAACGCTTCAACCTAGAAGAACAAAATTTGGTGAGCCAAGTGGGAAATGTGTACTGATCATTAGCACCAATTATCATCAAGATTGGGAGAAAAAATATTTGCTGGTATTTCAGAAACTCGTTATTTCTTAGAAGCTTGGCAACCCCTCTCAATGAAAGTGCTTTCCACATTCTCTGCCTAGGGCTACTTGAAGAGAAAACAAACCATAGAGACAAAAATGAGAACTCCTTTATTTTGTCAAGTTTCAACGAGCTACTACAAACTATGTTGGATTTAGAGTTCGAAATTCATCTAACTATATAGGAGAGAACAGAGGAAAACCTAAATATAAAAACTGCTACTGTAGACGAACGCTTCAACCTAGAAGAACAAAATTTGGCGAGCCAAGTGGGATTTGTGTACTGATCATTACCACAGAGGATCATCAAGATTGGGTGAAAAAATATGCTGGTATTTCGGAAAATCGTAATTTCTTAGAAGCTTGGCAACCCCTCTCAATGAAAGTGCTTTTCCACAGTCTGTGCCTAGGGCTACATGAAGAGGAAACAAACCATAGAGACAAAACTGAGAACTCCTTTATTTTGTCAAGTTTCAAAGACCTAATACAAACCATGTTGGATTTAGAGTTCCAAATTCATCTATCTATATAGGAGACAACAGAGGGAATCCTAAATATAAAAACTGCTACTGTAGAAGAACGCTTCAACCTAGAAGAACAAAATGTGGTGAGCCAAGTGGGATTTGTGTACTGATCATTAGAAACAAGTATCATCAAGATTGGGTGAAAAAATATTTGCTGGTATTCGGAAACTCGTTATTTGTTAGAAGATTGGCAACCCCTCTCAATGAAAGTGCTTTTTTACACTCTGTGCCTAGGGCTACTTGAAGAGGAAACAAACCATAGAGACAAAACTGAGAACTCATTTATTTTGTCAAGTTTCAAAGAGCTACTACAAACCATGTTGGATTTAGAGTTCCAAATTCATCTATCTATATACGAGAGAACAGAGGGAAACCTAAATATAAAAACTGCTACTGTAGACGAACGCTTCAACCTAGAAGAAGAAAATTTGGTGAGCCAATTGAGATTTGTGTACTGATCATTAGCAACAAGTATCATCAAGATTGGGTGAAAAAATATTTGCTGGTATTTCGGAAACTCGTTATTTCTTAGAAGCTTGGCAACCCCTCTCAATGAAAGTGCTTTTCCACAGTCTGTGCCTAGGGCTACTTGAAGAGGAAACAAAACCATAGAGACAAAACTGAGAACTCCTTTATTTTGTCAAGATTCAAAGAGCTACTACAAACCATGTTGGATTTAGAGTTCCAAATTCATCTATCTATATAGGAGAGAACAGAGAGAAACCTAAATATAAAAACTGCTACTGTAGACGAACGCTTCAACCTAGAAGAACAAAATTTGGTGAGCCAAGTGGGATTTGTGTACTGATCATTACCACCAATTATCATCAAGATTCGGTGAAAAAATATTTGCTGGTATTTCGGAAACTCGTAATTTCTTAGAAGCTTGGCAAACCCTCTCAATGAAAGTGCTTTTCCACAGTCTGTGCCGAGGGCTACGTGAAGAGGAAAAAAACCATAGAGACAAAACTGAGAACTCCTTTATTTTGTCAAGTTTCAAAGAGCTAGTACAAACGATGTTGGATTTAGAGTTCCAAATTCATCTATCTATATAGGAGAGAACAGAGGGAATCCTAAATATAAAAACAGCTACTGTAGACGAACGCTTCAAACTAGAAGAACAAAATGTGGTGAGCCAAGTGGGATTTGTGTACTGATATTAGCACCAAGTATCATCAAGATTGGGTGAAAAAATATTTGCTGGAATTTCGGTAACTCGTAATTTCTTAGAAGCTTGGCAACCCCTCTCAATGAAAGTGCTTTACACAGTCTGTGCCTAGGGCTACTTGAACAGGAAACAAACCATAGAGACAAAACTGAGAACTCCTTTATTTTGTCAAGTTTTAAAGAGCTACTACAAACCATGTTGGATTTAGAGTTCCAAATTCATCTATCAATATAGGAGAGAACAGAGGGAAACCAAAATATAAAAACTGCTAATGTAGACGAACGCTTCAACCTAGAAGAACAAAATTTGGTGAGCCAAGTGGGATTTTTGTACTGATCATTACCACCAAGTATCATCAAGATTGGGTGAAAAAATATTTGCTGGTATTTCGAAAATTCGTTGTTTCTTAGAAGCTTGGCAACCCCTCTCAATGAAAGTGCTTTTCCACAGTCTGTGCCTAGGGCTCCTTGAAGATTAACCAAACCATAGAGACAAAACTGAGACCTCCTTTATTTTGTCACGTTTCAAAGAGCTACTACAAACCATGTTTTATTTAGAGTTCCAAATTCATCTTCCTATATAGAAGAGAAGAGAGGGAAACCTAAATATAAAAACTGCTACTGTAGACCTACGCTTCAAAGCAGAAGAACAAAATTTGGTGAGCCAAGTGAAATTTGTGTACTGATCATTGGCACCAAGTATCATCAAGATTGGGTGAAATAATATTTGCTGGTATTTCGGAAACTAATTATTTCTTAGAAGCTTGGCAAACCATCTCAATCAAAGTGCTTTCCACAGTCTGTGCCTAAGGCTACTTGAAGAGGAAAGAAACCATAGACACAAAACTGAGAACTGCTTTATTTTGTCAAGTTTCACAGAGCTACTACAAACCATGTTGGATTTAATGTTCCAAACTCATCTATCTATATGGGAGATAACAGAGGGAAGCCTAAATATAAAAAATGCTACTGTAGATGAACGCTTCAACCTAGAAGTACAAAATTTGGTGAGCCAAGTGGGATTTGTGTACTGATCAATACCACCAAGTATCATCAATATTGCGTGAAAAAATATTTGCTGGTATTTCGGAAACACGTTATTTCTTAGAAGCTTGGCAACCCCTCTCAATGAAAGTGCTTTTACACAGTATGTGCCTAGGGCTACTTGAAGAGGAACAAACCATAGAGACAAAACTGAGAACTCCTTTATTTTGTCAAGTTTCAAAGAGCTACTAAAAACCATGTTGGATTTAGAGTTCCAAATTCATCTATCTATATAGGAGATAACAGAGGGAAACCTAAATATAAAAAGTGCTACTGTAGCCGAACGCTTCAACCTAGAATAACAAAATTTGGTGAGCCAAGTGGGAAATGTGTACTGATCATTAGCACCAAGTATCATCAAGATTGGGTGAAAAAATATTTGCTGGTATTTCGGAAACTCGTTATTTCTTAGAAGCTTGGCAACCCCTCTCAATGAAAGTGCTTTTACACAGTCTGTGCCTAGGGCTACTTGAAGAGGAAACAAACCATAGAGACAAAACTGAGAACTCCTTTATTTTGTCAAGTTTCAAAGAGCTACTATAAACCATCTTGGATTTAGAGTTCCAAATTCATCTATCTATATAGGAGAGAACAGAGAGAAACCTAAATATAAAAACAGCTACTGTAGACGAACGCTTCAACCTAGAAGAAAAAATTTGGTGAGCCAAGTTGGATTTGTGTACTGATCATTACCACCAAGTATCATCAAGATTGGGTGAAAAATTATTTGCTAGTATTTCCGAAAATCGTAATTTCTTAGAAGCTTGGCAACCCCTCTCAATGAAAGTGCTTTTCCACAGTCTGTGCCTAGGGCTACTTGAAGAGGAAACAAACCATAGAGACAAAACTGAGAACTCCTTTATTTTGTCAAGTTTCAAAGTGCTACTACAAACCATGTTGGATTCAGAGTTCCAAATTCATCTATCTATATAGGAGAGAACAGAGGGAAACCTAAATATAAAAACTCCTACTGTAGACGAACGCTTCAACATAGAAGAAGAAAGATTGGTGAGCCAAGTTGGATTTGTGTACTGATCATTACTACCAAGGATCATCAAGATTGGGTGAAAAAATATTTGCTGGTATTTCGGATACTCGTTATTTCTTAGAAGCTTGGCAAACGCTCTCAATGAAAGTGCTTTTCCACAGTCTGTGCATAGGTCTACTTGAAGCGGAAAGAAAACATAGAGACAAAACTGAGAACTCCTTTTTTTTGTAAAGTTTCAAAGACCTACTACAAACCATGTTTTATTTAGAGTTCCAAATTCATCTATCTATATAGGAGAGAACAGAGTGAAACCTAAAAATAAAAACTGCTACTGTAAACGAACGCTTCAACCTAGAAGAACAAAATTTGGTGAGCCAAGTGGTATTTGTGCACTTATCAATACCGCCACGTATCATCAAGATTGGGTGAAAAAATATTTGCTGGTATTTTGGAAACACATAATTTCTTGGATGCTTGGCAACCCCTTTCTATGAAAGTGCTTTTCCACAGTCTCCGCTTAGGGCTACTTGAAGTGGAAACAAACCATACAGACAAACCGGAGAACTCTTTATTTTGTCAAGTTTCAAAGAGCTACTACAAACCATGTTGGATTTAGAGTTCCAAATTCATCTATCTATAGGAGAGAACAGAGTGAAACCTAAATATAAAAACTGCTACTGTAGACGAACGCTTAAACCTAGAAGAGCAAAATTTGGTGAGACAAGAGAAGTTTGTGTACTGATCATTACCACCAAGTATCATCAAGATTGGGTGAAAAAATATTTGCTGGAATTTTGGAGACTGGTTATTTCTTAGAAGCTTGGCAACCCCTCTCAATATAAGTGCTTTTCCACAGTCTATGCCTAGGGCTACATGAAGAAAAAACAAACCATAGAGACAAAACTGAGAACTAATTTATTTTGTCAAGTTTCAAAGAGCTTCTACAAACCATGTTGGATATAGAGTTCCAAATTCATCTATCTATATATGAGAGAACACAGGGAAACCTAAATATAAAAACTGCTACTGTAGACGAACGCTTCAACCTAGAAGAACAAAATTTGGTGATCCAAGTGGGATTTGTGTACTGATCATTAGCACAAAGTATCATCAAGATTGGATGGAAAAATACTTGCTGGTATTTCGGAAAATTGTTATTTCTTAGAAGCTTGGCAACAGCTCTCAATGAAAGTGCTTTTCCAGAGTCTGTGCCTAGGGCTACATGAAGAGGAAACAAACCATAAAGACAAAACTGAGAACTCCTTTATTTGGTCAAGTTTCAAAGAGCTCCTACAAACTATGTTGGATTTAGTGTTCCATATTCATCTATCTATACAGAAGAGAACTGAGGGAATCCGAAATATAAAAACTGCTACTGTAGACGAACGCTTCAAACTAGAAGACCAAAATTGGTGAGCCAAGTGGGATTTGTGTACTGATCATTACCACCACGTATCATCAAGATTGGGTGAAAAAATATTTGCTGGTATTTTGGAAACACGTAATATCTTGGATGCTTGGCAACCCCTTTCAATGAAAGTGCTTTTCCACAGTCTCTGCCTAGGGCTACTTGAAGAGGAAACAAACCATAGAGACAAAACTGAGAACTCCTTTATTTTGTCAAGTTTCAAAGAGCTACTACAAACCATGTTTTATTTAGAGTTCCAAATTCATCTATCTCTATAGGAGAGAACAGAGGGAAACCTAAATATAAAAACTCCTACTGTAGACGAACGCTTCAACATAGAAGAAGAAAGATTGGTGAGCCAAGTGGGATTTGTGTACTGATCATTACCATCAAGTATCATCAAGATTGGGTGAAAATATATTTGCTGGTATTTCGGAAACTCGTTATTTCTTGGAAGCTTGGAAACCCCTCTCAATGACAGTGCTTTTCCACAGTCTGTGCCTAGGGCTACTTGAGGAGGAAACAAACCATAGAGACAAAACTGAGAACTCCTTTATTTTGTCAAGTTTCAAAGAGCTACTACAAACCATGTTGTATTTAGAGTTCCAAATTCATCTATCTATATAGGAGAGAACAGAGTGAAACCTAAATATAAAAACTTCTACTGTAGACGAACGCTTAAACCTAGAAGAACAAAATTTGGTGAGCCAAGTGGGATTTGTGTACTGATCATTACCACCAAGTATCATCAAGATTGGGTGAAAAAATATTTGCTGGTATTTCAGTAACTCGTAATTTCTTAGAAGCTTGGCAACCCCTCTCAATGAAAGTGTTTTTCCACAGTCTGTGCCTAGGGCTACTTGAAAAGGAAACAAACCATAGAGACAAAACTGAGAACTCCTTTATTTTGTCAAGTTTCAAAGAGCTACTATAAACCATCTTGGATTTAGAGTTCCAAATTCATCTATCTATATAGGAGAGAACAGAGAGAAACCTAAATATAAAAACAGCTACTGTAGACGAACGCTTCAACCTAGAAGAACAAAATTTGGTGAGCCAAGTGGGATTTGTGTACTGATCATTACCACCCAGTATCATCAAGATTGGGTGAAAAAATATTTGCTAGTATTTCCGAAACTCTTAATTTCTTAGAAGCTTGGCAACCCCTCTCAATGAAAGTGCTTTTCCACAGTCTGTGCCTAGGGCTACTTGAAGAGGAAACAAACCATAGAGACAAAACTGAGAACTCCTTTATTTTGTCAAGTTTCAAAGAGGTACTACAAACCATGTTGAATTAGAGCTCCAAATTCATCTATGTATATAGGAGAGAATAGAGGGAAACCTAAATATAAAAACTGCTACTGTAGACGAACGCTTCAACCTAGAAGAAAAAAATTTGGTGAGCCAAGTGGGATTTGCGTACTGATCATTACCACCAAGTATCATCAAGATTGGGTGAAAAAATATGCTGGTATTTCGGAAAATCTTAATTTCTTAGAAGCTTGGCAAACCCTCTCAATGAAAGTGCTTTTTTACAGTCTGTGCCTAGGGCTACTTGAAGAGGAAACAAACCATAGAGACAAAAATGAGAACTCCTTTATTTTGTCAAGTTTCAAAGGGCTACTACAAACCATGTTGGATTTAGAGTTCCAAATTCATCTATCTATATAAAAGAGAACAGAGTGAAACCTAAAAATATAAACTGCTACTGTAAACGAACGCTTCAACCTAGCAGAACAAAATTGGTGAGCCAAGTAGGATTTGTGTAATTTTCATCACCACCACGTATCATCAAGATTGGGTGAAAAAATATTTGCTGGTATTTCGGAAACTCGTAATGTTTTGGAAGCTGGGAAATCCCTTTCAATGAAAATCTTTTTCACAGTCTCTGCTTAGGGCTACTTGAAGAGGAAACAAACCAGAGAGACAAAACTGAGAACTCCTTTTTTTGTCAAGTTTCAAAGCGCTACTACAAACCATGTTGGATTTAGAGTTCCAAATTCATCTATCTATATAGGAGAGAAGAGAGGGAAACCTAAATATAAAAACTGCTATTGTAGACGAACGCTTCAACCTAGAAGAACCAAATTTGGTGAGCCAAGTGGGATTCGTGTTCTGATCACTACCAGCAAGTATCATCAAGATTGGGTGAAAAAAATTTGCTGGTATTTCAGAAACTCCTTATTTCTTAGAACTTGGCAACCCCTCTGAATGAAAGTGCTTTTCCACAGTCTGTGCCTAGGGCTACTTTAAGAGGAACCAGTCCATAGAGACAAAAGTGAGAACTCCTTTATTTTGTCAAGTTTCAATGAGCTACTACAAACCATGTTGGATTTAGAGTTCCAAATTCATCTATCTATATAGGAGAGAACAGAGAGAAACCTAAATATAAAAACTGCTACTGTAGACGAATGCTTCAAGCTAGAAGAACAAAATTTGGTGAGCCAAGTGGGATTTGTGTACTGATCATTACCACCAAGTATCATCAAGATTCGGTTAAAAAATATTTGCTGGTATTTCGGAAACTCGTAATATCTTAGAAGCTTGGCAAACCCTCTCAATGAAAGTGCTTTTCCACAGTCTGTGCCTAGGGCTACGTGAAGAGGAAACAAACCATAGAGACAAAACTGAGAACTCCTTTATTTTGTCAAGTTTCAAAGAGCTAATACAAACCATGTTGGATTTAGAGTTCCAAATTCATCTATTTATATAGGAGAGAACAGAGGGAATCCTAAATGTAAAAACTGCTACTGTAGACGAACGCTTCAACCTAGAAGAACAAAATGTGGTGAGCCAACTGGGATTTGTGTACTGATATTAGCACCAAGTATCATCAAGATTGGGTGAAAAAATATTTGCTGGTATTTCGGTAACTCGTAATTTCTTAGAAGCTTGGCAACCGCTCTCAATGAAAGTGCTTTTCCACAGTCTGTGCCTAGGGCTACTTGAACAGGAAACAAACCATAGAGACAAAACTGAGAACTCCTTTATTTTGTCAAGTTTCAAAGAGCTACTACAAACCATGTTGGATTTAGAGTTCCAAATTCATCTATCAATATAGGAGAGAACAGAGGGAAACCAAAATATAAAAACTGCTACTGTAGACGAACGCTTCAACCTAGAAGAACAAAATTTGGTGAGCCAAGTGGGATTTTTGTAGTGATCATTACCACCAAGTATCATCAAGATTGGGTGAAAAAATATTTGCTGGTATTTCGGAAACTCGTTGTTTCTTAGAAGCTTGGCAACCCCTCTCAATGAAAGTGCTTTTCCACAGTCTGTGCCTAGGGCTCCTTGAAGATTAACCAAACCATAGAGACAAAACTGAGACCTCCTTTATTTTGTCAAGTTTCAAAGAGCTACTACAAACCATGTTTTATTTAGAGTTCCAAATTCATCTTCCTATATAGAAGAGAAGAGAGGGAAACCTAAATATAAAAACTGCTACTGAAGACGAACGCTTCAAACCAGAAGAACAAAATTTGGTGAGCCAAGTGAAATTTGTGTACTGATCATTGGCACCAAGTATCATCAAGATTGGGTGAAAAAATATTTGCTGGTATTTCTGAAATTCGTAATTTCTTAGAAGCTTGGCAACCCCTCTCAATGAAAGTGCTTTTACACACTCTGTGCCTAGGGCTCCTTGAAGATTAAACAAACCATAGAGACAAAACTAAGAACTCCTTTATTTTGTCAAGTTTCAACAGAGCTACTACAAACCATTTTTTATTTAGAGTTCCAAATTCATCTATCTAAATAGGAGAGAACAGAGGGAAACCTAAATATAAAAACTGCTACTGTAGATGAACGCTTCAACCTAGAACAACAAAATTTGGTGAGCCAAGTGGGATTTGTGTACTGATCATTAGCACCAAGTATCATCAAGATTGGGTGAAAAAATATTTGCTGGTATTTCGGAAACTCGTTATTTCTTAGAAGATTGCCAACCCCTCTCAATGAAAGTGCTTTTCCACTGTCTGTGCCTAGGGCTACTTGAAGAGGAAACAAACCATAGAGACAAAACTGAGAACTCATTTATTTTGTCAAGTTTCAAAGAGCTACTACAAACCATGTTGGATTTAGAGTTCCAAATTCATCTATCTATATAGGACAGAACAGAGTGAAACCTAAAAATATAAACTGCTACTGAAAATGAACGCATTAACCAAGAAGAACAAAATTTGGTGAGTCAAGTGGGATTTGGGTACCGATCATTACCACCAAGTATCATCAAGATCGGGTGAAAAAATATTTGCTGGTATTTCGGAAACTCGTAATTTCTTGAAAGCTAGGCAACCCCTCTCAATGAAATTGCTTTTCCACCTCTGTGCCTAGGGCTACTTGAAGAGGAAACAAACGATAGAGACAAAACTGAGAACTCCTTTATTTTGTCAAGTTTCAAAGAACTACTACAAACCATGTTGGATTTAGAGTTCCAAATTCATCAATTTATATAGGAGAGAACAGAGTGAAACCTAAATATAAAAACTGCTACTGTAGACGAACGCTTCAACCAAGAAGAACTAAATTTGTTGAGCCAAGTGGGATTTGTGGACTTGTCATTACCACCACGTATCATCAAGATTGGTTGAAAAAATATTTGCTGGTATTTCGGAAACTCGTAATTTATTGGAAGCTTGGCAACCCCTCTCAATGAAAGTGCTTTTCCACAGTCTCTGCATAGGGCAACTTGAAGCGGATACAAATCATAGAGACAAAACTGAGAACTCCTTAATTTTGTCAAGTTTCAAAGAGCTTCCACAAACCATGTTGGATTTAGTGTTCCAAATTCATCTATCTATATAGGAGAGAACAGAGTGAAACCTAAATATAAAAATTGCTACTGTAGACGAACGCTTCAACCTAGAAGAACAAAATTTGGTGAGCCAAGTAGGATTTGTGTACTGATCATTACCACCAAGTGTCATCAAGATTGCGTGAAAAAATATTTGCTGGTATTTCGGAAACTCGTTATTTCTTAGAAGCTTGGCAACCCCACTCAATGAAAGTGCCTTTCCACAGTCTGTTCTAGGGGTACTTGAAGAGGAAACAAACCATGGAGACAAAACGGAGAACTCCTTTATTTTGTCAAGTTGCAAAGAGCTACTACAAACCATATTGGATTTAGAGTTCCAAATTCATCTATCTATATAGGAGAGAACAGAGTGAAACCTAAGAATAAAAACTGCGACTAAAAACGAACGCTTCAACCTGGAAGAACAAAATTTGGTGAGCCAATTGGGATTTGTGTACTGATCATTACCACCAAGTGTCATCAAGATTGCGTGAAAAAATATTTGCTGGTATTTCGGAAACTCGTTATTTCTTAGAAGCTTGGCAACCCCACTCAATGAAAGTGCTTTTCCACAGTCTGTTCCTAGGTGTACTTGAAGAGGAAACAAACCATAGAGACAAACTGAGCACTCCTTTATTTTGTCAAGTTTCAAAGAGCTACTACAAACCATGTTGGATTTAGAGTTCCAAATTCATCTATCTATATAGGACAGAACAGAGTGAAACCTAAAAATATAAACTGCTACTGAAAATGAACGCATTAACCAAGAAGAACAAAATTTGGTGAGTCAAGTGGGATTTGGGTACCGATCATTACCACCAAGTATCATCAAGATCGGGTGAAAAAATATTTGCTGGTATTTCGGAAACTCGTAATTTCTTGAAAGCTAGGCAACCCCTCTCAATGAAATTGCTTTTCCACCTCTGTGCCTAGGGCTACTTGAAGAGGAAACAAACGATAGAGACAAAACTGAGAACTCCTTTATTTTGTCAAGTTTCAAAGAGCCACTACAAAGCATGTTGGATTTAGAGTTCCAAATTCATCTATCTATATAGGAGAGAACAGAGTGAAACCTAAAAATAAAAACTGCTACTGTAAATGAACGCTTCAACTTAGAAGACCAAAATTTGGTGAACCAAGTGGGATTTGTGGACTTGTCATTACCACCACGTATCATCAAGATTGGTTGAAAAAATATTTGCTGGTATTTCGGAAACTCGTAATTTATTGGAAGCTTGGCAACCCCTCTCAATGAAAGTGCTTTTCCACAGTCTCTGCATAGGGCAACCTTGAAGCGGATAAAAATCATAGAGACAAAACTGAGAACTCCTTTATTTTGTCAAGTTTCAAAGAGCTTCCACAAACCATGTTGGATTTAGTGTTCCAAATTCATCTATCTATATAGGAGAGAACAGAGTGAAACCTAAATATAAAAATTGCTACTGTAGACGAACGCTTCAACCTAGAAGAACAAATTTTGGTGAGCCAAGTAGGATTTGTGTACTGATCATTACTACCAAGTGTCATCAAGATTGCGTGAAAAAATATTTGCTGGTATTTCGGAAACTCGTTATTTCTTAGAAGCTTGGCAACCCCACTCAATGAAAGTGCTTTTCCACAGTCTGTTCATAGGGGTACTTGAAAAGGAAACAAACCATGGAGAGAAAACGGAGAACTCCTTTATTTTGTCAAGTTTCAAGGAGCTACTAAAAACCATGTTGGATTTAGAGTTTCAAATTCATCTAACTATATATGAGAGAAGAGAGGGAAACCTAAATATAAAAAGTGCTACTGTGGACGAAAGCTTCAAACTAGAAGTACAAAATTTGGTGAGCCAAGTGAGATTTGTGTACTGATCATTACGACCAAGTATCATCAAGTTTGGGTGAAAAAATATTTGCTGGTATTATGGAAACTCGTTATTTCTTAGATGCTTGGCAACCCATCTCAATGAAAGTGCTTTTCCACATTCTGTGCCTAGGGCTACTTGAAGAGGAAACAAACATAGAGACAAAACTGAGAACTCCTTTATTTTGTCAAGTTTCAAAGAGCTACTACAAACCATGTTGGATTTAGTGTTTCCAAATTCATCTAACTATATATGAGAGAAGAGAGGGAAACCTAAATATAAAAACTGCTACTGTAGACGAACGCTTCCACCTAGAAGAACAAAATTTTGTGAGCCAAGTGGGATTTGTATACTGATCATTACCACCAAGTATCATCAAGATTGGTTGAAAAAATGTTTGCTGGTATTTCGGAAACTCGTAATTTCTTAGAACCTTGGCAACCTCTCTCACTGAAAGTGCTTTTCCACAGTCTGTGAGTAGGTCTCCTTGAAGATTAAACAAACCATAGAGACAAAACTGAGAACTCCTTTATTTTGTCAAGTTTCAAAGACCTATTACAAACCATGTTTTATTTAGAGTTCCAAATTCATCTATCTATATAGGAGAGAACAGAGCGAACCTAAATATAAAAACTGCTACTGTAGACGAACGCTTCAACATGGAATAACAAAATTTGGTGAGCCAAGTGGGAAATGTGTAATGATCATTATCACCAAGTATCATCAAGATTATGTGAAAAAATATTTGCTGGTATTTTGGAAACTCCTTATTTCTTAGAAGCTTGGCAACCTCTCTCAATGAAAGTGCTTTTCCACAGTCTGTGCCTAGAGCTACTTGAAGAGGAAACAAGCCATAGAGACAAAACTGAGAACTCCTTTATTTTGTCAAGTTTCAAAGAGCTACTACAAACCATGTTCGATTTAGAGTTCCAAATTCATCTATCTATATATGAGAGAACAGAGGGAAACCTAAATATAAAAACTGCTACTGTAGACGAACCCTTCAACCTAGAAGAACAAAATTTGGTGAGCCAAGTGGGATTTGTGTACTGATCATTACCACCAAGTATCATCAAGATTGGGTGAAAAAATATTTGCTGGTATTTCTGAAACTCGTAATTTCTTAGAAGCTTGGCAACCCCTCTCAATGAACGTGCTTTTCCACAGTCTGTGCCTAGGGCTACTTGAAGAGGAAACAAGCCATAGAGACAAAAACCGAGAACTCCTTTATTTTGTCAAGTTTCAAAGAGCTACTACAAACCATGTTGGATTTAGAGTTCCAAATTCATCTATCTATATAGGAGAGAACAGAGGGAAACCTAAATATAAAAACTGCTACTGTAGACGAACGCTTCAACCTAGAAGAACAAAATTTGGTGAGCCAAGTGGGATTTGTGTACTGATTATTAGCACCAAATATCATCAAGATTGGGTGAAAAAATATTGGGTGGTATTTCGGAAACTCGTTATTTCTTAGAAGCTTGGCAACCCCTCTCAATGAAAGTGCTTTTCCAGAGTCTCTGCCTAGGGCTCCATGAAGATTAAACAAACCATAGAGACAAACCTGAGAACTCATTTATTTTGTCAAGTTTCAAAGAGCTACTACAAAAAATGTTGGATATAGTGTTCCAAATTCATCTATCTATATAAGAGAGAACAGAGTGAAACCCAAATATAAAAACTGCTACATAGACGAACGCTTCAACCTAGAAGAACAAAATTTGGTGAGGAAGTGGGATTTGTGTACTGATCATTACCACCAAGTATCATCAAGACTGGGTGAAAAAATATTTGCTGGTATTTCGGAAACTCGTTGTTTCTTAGAAGCTTGGCAACCCCTCTCAATGAAAGTGCTTTTCCACAGTCTGTGCCTAAGGCTCCATGAAGATTAAACAAACCATAGAGACAAAACTGAGACCTCCTTTATTTTGTCAAGTTTCAAAGTGCTACTACAAACCATGTTTTATTTAGATTTCCAAATTCATCTTTCTATATAGAAGAGAAGAGTTGGAAACCTATATATAAAAACTGCTACTGTAGACGAACGCTTCAAACTAGAAGAACAAAATTTGGGGAGCCAAGTGGGATTTGTGTACTGATCATTACCACCACGTATCATCAAGATTGGGGTGAAAAAATATTTGCTGGTATTTCAGAAACTAATTATTTCTTAGAAGCTTGGCAAACCATCTCAATGAAAGTGCTTTTCCACAGTCTGTGCCTAGGGCTACTTGAAGAGTAAACAAACCATAGAGACAAAACTGAGAACTCCTCTATTTTGTCAGGTTTCACAGAGCTACTACAAACCATGTTGGATTTAATGTTCCAAATTCATCTATCTATATAGGAGAGAACAGAGGGAAGCCTAAATATAAAAACTGCTACTGTAGATGAACGCTTCAACCTAGAAGTACAAAATTTGGTGAGCCAAGTGGGATTTGTGTACTGATCATTACCACCAAGTATCATCAAGATTGGGTGAAAAAATATTGGCTGGTATTTCGGAAACTCGTAATTTCTTATAAGCTTAGCAACCCCTCTCAATGAAAGTGCTTTTCCACAGTCTGTGCCTAGGGCTACTTGATTAGGGACAAACCATAGAGACAAAACTGAGAACTCCTTTATTTTGTCAAGTTTCAAAGAGCTACTACAAACCATGTTGGATTTAGAGTTAAAATTCATCTATTTATATAGGAGAGAACAGAGGGAAACCTAAATATAAAAACTGCTACTGTAGACGAAACACTTCAACCTAGAAGAACAAAATTTGGTGAGCCAAGTGGGATTTGTTTACTGATCATTACCACCAAGTATCATCAAGATTGGGTGAAAAAATATTTGCTGGTATTTCGGAACCTCATACTTTCTTAGAAGCTTGTCAACCCATCTCAATGAAAGTGCTTTTCCACAGTCTGTGCCTAGGGCTACTTGAAGAGGAAACAAACCATAGAGACAAAACTGAGAACTCCTTTATTTTGTCAAGTTTCAAAGAGGTACTACAAACCATGTTGGATTTAGAGTTCCAAATTCATCTAACTATATAGGAGAGAACAGAGGAAAACCTAAATATAAAAACTGCTACTGTAGATGAAAGCTTAAAACTAGAAGATCAAAATTTGGTGAGCCAAGAGGGATTTGCGTACTGATCATTACCTCCAAGTATCATCTATATTGGCTTAAAAAATATTTACTGGTATTTGTGAAACTCGTAATTTCTTAGAAGCTTGGCAACCCCTCTCAATGAAAGTGCTTTTCCACAGTCTGTGCCTAGGGCTACTTGAAGAGGAAACAAACCATAGAGACAAAACTGAGAACACATTTATTTTGTCAAGTTTCAAAGAGCTGCTACAAAAATGTTGAATTTAGAGTTCCAAATTCATCTATCTATATCGGAGAGAACAGAGGGAAACCTAAATATAAAAACTGCTACTGTAGACGAATACTTCAACCAAGAAGAACAAAACTTGGTGAGACAAGTGGGATTTGTGTACTGATCATTAGCACCACGTATCATCAAGATTGGTTGAAAAATATTTGCTGGTATTTCGGAAAATCGTTATTTCTTAGAAGATTGGCAACCCCTCTCAATGAAAGTGCTTTTCCATTGTCTGTGCCTAGGGCTAATTGAAGAGGAAACAAACCATAGAGACAAAACTGAGAACTCCTTTATTTTGTCAAGTTTCAAAGAGCTACTACAAACCATGTTGGATTTAGAGTTCCAAATTCATCTATCTATATAGGAGAGAACAGAGGGAAACCTAAATATAAAAACTGCTACTGTAGATGAACGCTTCAACCTAGAAGAACAAAATTTGGTGAGCCAAGTGGGATTTGTGTACTGATCATTACCACCAAGTATCATCAAGATTGGGTGAAAAAATATTTGCTGGTATTTTGGAAACTCGTAATTTCTTAGAAGCTTGGCAACCCATCTCAATGAAAATGCATTTCCACAGTGTGTGCCTAGGGCTACTTGAAGAGGAAACAAACCATAGAGACAAAACTGAGAACTCCTTTATTTTGTCAAGTTTCAAAGAGCTACTACAAACCGTGTTGGATTTAGAGTTCCAAATTCATCTATCTATATAGGAGAGAACAGAGAGAAACCTAAATATAAAAACTGCTACTGTAGACGAACGCTTCAACATAGAAGAACAAAATTTGGTGAGCCAAGTGGGATTTGTGTACTGATCATTACCACCAAGTATCATCAAGATTGGGTGAAAAAATATTTGCAGGTATTTCGGAAACTCGTTATTTCTTAGAAGCTTGGCAACCCCTCTCAATGAAAGTGCTTTTCCACAGTTTGTTCCTAGGGCTACTTGAAGAGGAAACAAACCATAGAGACAAAACTAAGAACTCCTTTATTTTGTCAAGTTTCAAAAAGCTACTAAAAAAATGTTGGATTTAGATTTCCAAATTCATCTATCTATATATGAGAGAACAGATTGAAACCTAAATATAAAAACTGCTACTTAGACGAACGCTTCAACCTAGAAGAACAAAATTTGGTGAGGAAGTGGGATTTGTGTACTGATCATTAGCAACAGGTATCATCAAGATAGGGTGAAAAAATATTTGCTGGTATTTCGGAAACTCGTTATTTCTTAGAAGCTTGGCAACCCCTCTCAATGAAAGTGCTTTTCCACAGTCTGTGCCTAGGGCTACTTGAAGAGGAAACAAACCATAGAGACAAAACTGAGAACTCCTTTATTTTGTCAAGTTTCAAAGAGCTACTACAAACCATGTTGGATTTAGAGTTAAAATTCATCTATTTATATGGGAGAGAACAGAGGGAAACCTAAATATAAAAACTGCTAATGTAGACGAACGCTTCAACCTAGAAGTACAAAATTTGGTGAGCCAAGTGGGATTTGTGTACTGATCATTACCAAAAAGTATCATCAAGATTGGGTGAAAAAATATTTACTGGTATTTCGGAAACTCGTAATTTCTTATAAGCTTGGCAACCCCTCTCAATGAAAGTGCTTTTCCACAGTCTGTGCCTAGGGCTACTTGATTAGGAACAAACCATAGAGACAAAACTGAGAACTCCTTTATTTTGTCAAGTTTCAAAGAGCTACTAAAAACCATGTTGGATTTAGAGTTCCAAATTCATCTATCTATATAGGAGAGAACAGAGGGAAACCTAAATGTAAAAAGTCCTACTGTAGACGAACGCTTCAACCTAGAATTACAAAATTTGGTGAGCCAAGTGGGAAATGTGTACTGATCATTAGCACCAAGTATCATCAAGATTGGGTGAAAAAATATTTGCTGGTATTTGGGAAACTCGTTATTTCTTAGAAGCTTGGCAACCCCTCTCAATGAAAGTGCTTTTCCTCAGTCTGTTCCTAGGGCTACTTGAAGAGGAAACAAACCATAGAGACAAAACTGAGAACTCCTTTATTATGTCAAGTTTCAAAGAGCTACTACAAACCATGTTGGATTTAGAGTTCCAAATTCATCTATCTATATAGGAGAGAACAGAGGGAAACCTAAATATAAAAACTGCTACTGTAGACGAACGCTTCAACCTAGAAGAACAAAATTTGGTGAGCCAAGTGGGATTTGTGTACTGATCATTACCACCAAGTATCATCAAGATTGGGTGAAAAAATATTTGCTGGTATTTCGGAAACTCGTAATTTTTTAGAAGCTTGGCAACCCCTCTCAATGAAAGTGCTTTTCCACAGTCTGTGCCTAGGGCTACTTGAAGAGGAAACAAAACATAGAGAGAAAACTGAGAACTCCTTTATGTTGTCAAGTTTCAAAGAGCTACTACAAACCATGTTGGATTTAGAGTTAAAATTCATCTATTTATATAGGAGAGAACAGAGGGAAACCTAAATATAAAAACTGCTACTGTAGACGAAAGCTTCAACCTAGAAGAACAAAATTTGGTGAGCCAAGTGGGATTTGTGTACTGATCATTAGCAACAAGTATCATCAAGATTGGATTAAAAATATTTGCTGGTATTTCGGAAAATCCTTATTTCTTAGAAGCTTGGCAACCCCTCTCAATGAAAGTGCTTTTCCACAGTCTGTGCCTAGGGCTACTTGAAGAGGAAACAAACCATAGAGACAAAACTGGGAACTCCTTTATTTTGTCAAGTTTCAAAGAGCTACTACAAACCATGTTGGATTTAGAGTTCCAAATTCATCTATCTATATAGGAGAGAACAGAGAGAAACCTAAATATAAAAACTGCTACTGTAGACGAACGCTTCAACGTAGAAGAACAAAATTTTTTTGAGCCAAGTGGGATTTGTGTACTGATCATTAGCACCAATATCATCAAGATTGGGTGAAAAAATATTTCCTGGTATTTCGGAAACTAATTATTTCTTAGAAGCTTGGAGAACCATCTCAATGAAAGTGCTTTTCCACAGTCTGTGCCTAGGGCTACTTCAAAAGGAATCAAAGCATAGAGACAAAACTGAGAACTCCTCTATTTTGTCAAGTTTCACAGAGCTACTACAAACCATGTTGGATTTAATGTTCCAAATACATCTATCTGTATAGGAGAGAACAGAGGGAAGCCTAAATATAAAAACTGCTACTGTAGACGAACACTTCAACCTAGAAGTACAAAATATGGTGAGCCAAGTGGGATTTGTGTACTGATCATTAGCACCAAGTATCATCAAGATTGGGAAAAAATATTTGCTGGTATTTCGGAAAATCGTAATTTCTTATAAGCTTGGCAACCCCCCTCAATGAAAGTGCATTCCACAGTCTGTGCCTAGGGCTACTTGAAGAGGAACAAACCATAGAGACAAAACTAAGAACTCCTTTATTTTGTCAAGTTTCAACAGAGCTACTACAAACCATGTTTTATTTAGAGTTCCAAATTCATCTATCTAAATAGGAGAGAAGAGGGAAACCTAAATATAAAAACTGCTACTGTAGACGAAAGCTTCAAACTAGAAGAACAAAATTTGGTGAGCCAAGTGGGATTTGTGTACTGATCATTACCAACAAGTATCATCGAGATTGGGTGAAAAAATATTTGCTGGTATTTCGGAAACTCGTAATTTCTTAGAAGCTTGGCAACCCCTCTCAATGAAACTGCTTTTCCACAGTCTGTGCCTAGGGCTACTTGAAGAGGAAACAAACCATAGAGACAAAACTGAAAACTCGTTTATTTTGTCAAGTTTCAAAGAGCTACTACAAACCATGTTAGATTTAGAGTTCCAAATTCATGTATGTATATAGGAGAGAACAGAGTGAAACCTAAATATTAAAAAAGCTACTGTAGACGAACGCTTCAACCTAGAAGAACAAAATTTGGTGAGCCAAATGGGATTTGTGTACTGATCATTAGCACCAAGTATCATCAAGATTGGGTGAAAAAATATTTGCTGGTATTTCGGAAACTCGTTATTTCTTAGAAGCATGGCAACCCCTCTCAATGAAAGTGCTTTTCCACAGTCTGTGCCTAGGGCTACTTGAAGAGGAAACAAACCATAGAAACAAAACTGAGAACTCATTTATTTTGTCAAGTTTCAAATGGCTACTACAAACCATGTTGGATTTAGAGTTCCAAATTCATCTATCTATATAGGAGAGAACAGAGGGAAACCTAAATATAAAAACTGCTACTGTAGTCGAACGCTTCAACCAAGAAGAACAAAATTTGGTGAGCCAAGTGGGATTTGTTTACTGATCATTACCACCAAGTATCATCAAGATTCGGTGAAAAAATATTTGCTGGTATTTCTGAAACTCGTAATTTCTTAGAGGCCTGGCAACCCTTTTAATGAAAGTGCTTTTACACAGTCTGTGCCTAGGGCTACTTGAAGAGGAAACAAACCATAGAGACAAAACTGAGAACACCTTTATTTTGTCAAGTTTCAAAGAGCTGCTACAAAAAATGTTGAATTTAGAGTTCCAAATTCATCTATCTATATAGGAGAGAACAGAGGGAAACCTAAATATAAAAACTGCTACTGTAGACGAACGCTTCAACCTAGAAGAACAAAATTTGGTGAGCCAAGTGGGATTTGTGTACTGATCATTAGCAACAAGTATCATCAAGATTGGCTGAAAAAATATTTGCTGGTATTTCGGAAACTCGTTATTTCTTAGAAGCTTGGCAACCCCTCTCAATGAAAGTGCTTTTCCACAGACTGTGCAAGGGCTAATGGAAGAGGAAACAAGCCATAGAGACAAAACTGAGAACTCCTATATTTTGTCAAGTTTCAAAGAGCTACTACAAACCTTGTCGGGTTTAGAGTTCCAAATTTATCTATCTATATAGGAGAGAACAGAGGGAAACCTAAATATAAAAAATGCTACTGTAGACGAAAGCTTCAAACTAGAAGAACAAAATTTGGTGAGCCAAGTGGGATTTGTGTACTGATCATTAGCACCAATTATCATCAAGATTGGGTGAAAAAATATTTGCTGGTATTTCGAAAACTCGTTGTTTCTTAGAAGCTTGGCAACCCCTCTCAATGAAAGTGATTTTCCACAGTCTGTGCCTAGGGCTCCTTGAAGATTAAAGAAACCAAAGAGACCAAACTGAGACCTCCTTTATTTGGTCAAGTTTCAAAGAGCTACTACAAACCATGTTTTATTTAGAGTTCCAAATTCATCTTTCTATACAGAAGAGAAGAGAGGGAAAACTAAATATAAAAACTGCTACTGTAGACGAACGCTTCAAACTAGAAGAACAAAATTTGGTGAGCCATGTGGGATTTGTGTACTGATTATTACCACCAAGTATCATCAAGATTGGGTGAAAATATATTTGCTGGTATTTCGGAAACTAATTATTTCTTAGACGCTTGGCAAACCATCTCAATGAAAGTGCTTTTCCACAGTCCGTGCCTAGGGCTACTTGAAGAGGAAACAAACCATAGAGACAAAACTGAGAACTCCTATATTTTGTCAAGTTTCACAGAGCTACTACAAACCATGTTGGATTAATTTTCCATATTCATCTATCTATATAGTAGAGAACAGAGAGTAACCTAAATATAAAACTGCTACTGTAGACGAACGCTTCAACCTAGAATAACAAAATTTGGTGAGCCAAGTGGGAAATGTGTACTGATCATTAGCACCAAGTATCATCAAGATTGGGTGAAAAAATATTTGCTGGTATTTCGGAAACTCGTTATTTCTTAGAAGCTTGGCAAACCCTCTCAAAGAAAGTGCTTTTCCACAGTCTGTTCCTAGGGCTACTTGAAGAGGAAACAAACCATAGAGACAAAACTGAGAACTCCTTTATTTTGTCAAGTTTCAAAAAGCTACTACAAACCATGTTGGATTTAGAGTTCTAAATTCATCTATCTATATAGGAGAGAACAGAGGGAAACCTAAATATAAAAACTGCTACTGTAGACGAACGCTTCAACCTAGAAGAACAAAATTTGGTGAGCCAAGTGGGATTTGTGTACTGATCATTACCACCAAGTATCATCAAGATTGGGTGAAAAAATATTTGCTGGTATTTCGGAAACTCGTATTTTCTTAGAAGCTTGGCAACCCCTCTCAATGAAAGTGCTTTTCCACAGTCTGTGCCTAGGGCTACTTGAAGAGGAAACAACCCATAGAGACAAAACTGAGAACTCCTTAATTTTGTCAAGTTTCAAAGAGCTACTACAAGCCATGTTGGATTTAGAGTTAAAATTCTTCTATTTATATAGGAGAGAACAGAGGGAAACCTAAATATAAAAACTGCTACTGTAGACGAACGCTTCAACCTAGAAGAACAAAATTTGGTGAGCCAAGTGGGATTTGTGTACTGATCATTAGCAACAAGTATCATCAAGATTGGATTAAAAATATTTGCTGGTATTTCGGAAAATCCTTATTTCTTAGAAGCTGGGCAACCCCTCTCAATGAAAGTGCTTTTCCACAGTCTGTGCCTAGGGCTACTTGAAGAGGAAACAAACCATAGAGACAAAACTGAGAACTCCTTTATTTTGTCAAGTTTCAAAGAGCTACTACAAACCATGTTGGATTAGAGTTAAAATTCATCTATTTATATGGGAGAGAACAGAGGGAAACCTAAATATAAAAACTGCTACTGTAGACGAACGCTTCAACCTAGAAGAACAAAATTTGGTGAGACAACTGGGATTTGTGTACTGATCATTAGCAACAGGTATCATCAAGATAGGGTGAAAAAATATTTGCTGGTATTTCGGAAACTCGTTATTTCTTAGAAGCTTGGCAACCCCTCTCAATGAAAGTGCTTTTCCACAGTCTGTGCCTAGGGCTACTTGAAGAGGAAACAAATCATAGAGACAAAACTGAGAACTCCTTTATTTTGTCAAGTTTCAAAGAGCTACTACAAACCATGTTGGATTTTTAGTTAAAATTAATCTATTTATATAGTAGAGAACAGAGGGAAACCTAAATATAAAAACTGCTACTGTAGACGAACGCTTCAACCTAGAAGAACAAAATTTGGTGAGACAACTGGGATTTGTGTACTGATCATTAGCAACAGGAATCATCAAGATAGGGTGAAAAAATATTTGCTGGTATTTTGGAAACTCGTTATTTCTTAGAAGCTTGGCAACCCCTCTCAATGAAAGTGCTTTTCCACAGTCTGTGCCTAGGGCTACTTGATTAGGAACAAACCATAGAGACAAAACTGAGAACTCCTTTATTTTGTCAAGTTTCAAAGAGCTACTAAAAACCATGTTGGATTTAGAGTTCCAAATTCATCTATCTATATAGGAGAGAACAGAGGGAAACCTAAATGTAAAAAGTCCTACTGTAGACGAACGCTTCAACCTAGAAGAACAAAATTTGGTGAGCCAAGTGGGATTTGTGTACTGATCATTACCACCAAGTATCATCAAGATTGGGTGAAAAAATATTTGCTGGTATTTCAGAAACTCGTAATTTCTTAGAAGCTTGGCAACCCCTCTCAATTAAAGTGCTTTTCCACAGTCTGTGCCTAGGGCTACTTGAAGGGGAAACAAACCATAGAGACAAAACTGAGAACTCCTTTATTTTGTCAAGTTTCAAAGAGCTACTACAAACCATGATGGATTTAGAGTTAAAATTCATCTATTTATATAGGAGAGAACAGAGGGAAACCTAAATATAAAAACTGCTACTGTAGACGAACGCTTCAACCTAGAAGAACAAAATTTGGTGAGCCAAGTGGGATTTGTGTACTGATAATTAGCAACAAGTATCATCAAGATTGGATTAAAAATATTTGCTGGTATTTCGGAAACTCCTTATTTCTTAGAAGCTTGGCAACCCCTCTCAATGAAAGTGCTTTTCCACAGTCTGTGCCTAGGGATACTTGAAGAAGAACAGAGAAACCTAAATATAAAAACTGCTACTGTAGACGAACGCTTCAATGTAGAAGAACAAAATTTTTTGAGCCAAGTGGGATTAGTACTGATCATTAGCACCAAGTATCATCAAGATTGGGTGAAACAAATATTTCCTGGTATTTCGGAAACTAATTATTTCTTAGAAGCTTGGCAAACCATCTCAATGAAAGTGCTTTTCCACAGTCTGTGCCTAGGGCTACTTGAAGAGGAAACAAACCATAGAGACAAAACTGAGAACTCCTTTATTTTGTCAAGTTTCAAAGAGGTACTACAAACCATGTTGGATTTAGAGTTCCAAATTCATCTAACTATATAGGAGAGAACAGAGGAAAACCTAAATATAAAAACTGCTACTGTAGATTAAAGCTTAAAACTAGAAGATCAAAATTTGGTGAGCCAAGTGGGATTTGCGTACTGATCATTACCTCCAAGTATCATCTATATTGGCTTAAAAAATATTTACTGGTATTTGTGAAACTCGTAATTTCTTAGAAGCTTGGCAACCCCTCTCAATGAAAGTGCTTTTCCACAGTCTGTGCCTAGGGCTACTTGAAGAGGAAACAAACCATAGAGACAAAACTGAGAACACATTTATTTTGTCAAGTTTCAAAGAGCTGCTACAAAAATGTTGAATTTAGAGTTCCAAATTCATCTATCTATATCGGAGAGAACAGAGGGAAACCTAAATATAAAAACTGCTACTGTAGACGAACGCTTCAACCAAGAAGAACAAAACTTGGTGAGACAAGTGGGATTTGTGTACTGATCATTAGCACCACGTATCATCAAGATTGGTTGAAAAATATTTGCTGGTATTTCGGAAAATCGTTATTTCTTAGAAGATTGGCAACCCCTCTCAATGAAAGTGCTTTTCCATTGTCTGTGCCTAGGGCTAATTGAAGAGGAAACAAACCATAGAGACAAAACTGAGAACTCCTTTATTTTGTCAAGTTTCAAAGAGCTACTACAAACCATGTTGGATTTAGAGTTCCAAATTGATGTATCTATATAGGAGAGAACAGAGGGAAACCTAAATATAAAAACTGCTACTGTAGATGAACGCTTCAACCTAGAAGAACAAAATTTGGTGAGCCAAGTGGGATTTGTGTACTGATCATTACCACCAAGTATCATCAAGATTGGGTGAAAAAATATTTGCTGGTATTTTGGAAACTCGTAATTTCTTAGAAGCTTGGCAACCCATCTCAATGAAAATGCATTTCCACAGTGTGTGCCTAGGGCTACTTGAAGAGGAAACAAACCATAGAGACAAAACTGAGAACTCCTTTATTTTGTCAAGTTTCAAAGAGCTACTACAAACCGTGTTGGATTTAGAGTTCCAAATTCATCTATCTATATAGGAGAGAACAGAGAGAAACCTAAATATAAAAACTGCTACTGTAGACGAACGCTTCAACATAGAAGAACAAAATTTGGTGAGCCAAGTGGGATTTGTGTACTGATCATTACCACCAAGTATCATCAAGATTGGGTGAAAAAATATTTGCAGGTATTTCGGAAACTCGTTATTTCTTAGAAGCTTGGCAACCCCTCTCAATGAAAGTGCTTTTCCACAGTTTGTTCCTAGGGCTACTTGAAGAGGAAACAAACCATAGAGACAAAACTAAGAACTCCTTTATTTTGTCAAGTTTCAAAAAGCTACTAAAAAATGTTGGATTTAGATTTCCAAATTCATCTATCTATATATGAGAGAACAGATTGAAACCTAAATATAAAAACTGCTACTTAGACGAACGCTTCAACCTAGAAGAACAAAATTTGGTGAGGAAGTGGGATTTGTGTACTGATCATTAGCAACAGGTATCATCAAGATAGGGTGAAAAAATATTTGCTGGTATTTCGGAAACTCGTTATTTCTTAGAAGCTTGGCAACCCCTCTCAATGAAAGTGCTTTTCCACAGTCTGTGCCTAGGGCTACTTGAAGAGGAAACAAACCATAGAGACAAAACTGAGAACTCCTTTATTTTGTCAAGTTTCAAAGAGCTACTACAAACCATGTTGGATTTAGAGTTAAAATTCATCTATTTATATGGGAGAGAACAGAGGGAAACCTAAATATAAAAACTGCTAATGTAGACGAACGCTTCAACCTAGAAGTACAAAATTTGGTGAGCCAAGTGGGATTTGTGTACTGATCATTACCACCAAGTATCATCAAGATTGGGTGAAAAAATATTTGCTGGTATTTCGGAAACTCGTAATTTCTTATAAGCTTGGCAACCCCTCTCAATGAAAGTGCTTTTCCACAGTCTGTGCCTAGGGCTACTTGATTAGGAACAAACCATAGAGACAAAACTGAGAACTCCTTTATTTTGTCAAGTTTCAAAGAGCTACTAAAAACCATGTTGGATTTAGAGTTCCAAATTCATCTATCTATATAGGAGAGAACAGAGGGAAACCTAAATGTAAAAAGTCCTACTGTAGACGAACGCTTCAACCTAGAATTACAAAATTTGGTGAGCCAAGTGGGAAATGTGTACTGATCATTAGCACCAAGTATCATCAAGATTGGGTGAAAAAATATTTGCTGGTATTTAGGAAACTCGTTATTTCTTAGAAGCTTGGCAACCCCTCTCAATGAAAGTGCTTTTCCTCAGTCTGTTCCTAGGGCTACTTGAAGAGGAAACAAACCATAGAGACAAAACTGAGAACTCCTTTATTATGTCAAGTTTCAAAGAGCTACTACAAACCATGTTGGATTTAGAGTTCCAAATTCATCTATCTATATAGGAGAGAACAGAGGGAAACCTAAATATAAAAACTGCTACTGTAGACGAACGCTTCAACCTAGAAGAACAAAATTTGGTGAGCCAAGTGGGATTTGTGTACTGATCATTACCACCAAGTATCATCAAGATTGGGTGAAAAAATATTTGCTGGTATTTCGGAAACTCGTAATTTTTTAGAAGCTTGGCAACCCCTCTCAATGAAAGTGCTTTTCCACAGTCTGTGCCTAGGGCTACTTGAAATGGAAACAAAACATAGAGAGAAAACTGAGAACTCCTTTATGTTGTCAAGTTTCAAAGAGCTACTACAAACCATGTTGGATTTAGAGTTAAAATTCATCTATTTATATAGGAGAGAACAGAGGGAAACCTAAATATAAAAACTGCTACTGTAGACGAACGCTTCAACCTAGAAGAACAAAATTTGGTGAGCCAAGTGGGATTTGTGTACTGATCATTAGCATCAAGTATCATCAAGATTGGATTAAAAATATTTGCTGGTATTTCGGAAATCCTTATTTCTTAGAAGCTTGGCAACCCCTCTCAATGAAAGTGCTTTTCCACAGTCTGTGCCTAGGGCTACTTGAAGAGGAAACAAACCATAGAGACAAAACTGGGAACTCCTTTATTTTGTCAAGTTTCAAAGAGCTACTACAAACCATGTTGGATTTAGAGTTCCAAATTCATCTATCTATATAGGAGAAAACAGAGAGAAACCTAAATATAAAAACTGCTACTGTAGACGAACGCTTCAACGTAGAAGAACAAAATTTTTTTGAGCCAAGTGGGATTTGTGTACTGATCATTAGCACCAATATCATCAAGATTGGGTGAAAAAATATTTCCTGGTATTTCGGAAACTAATTATTTCTTAGAAGCTTGGAGAACCATCTCAATGAAAGTGCTTTTCCACAGTCTGTGCCTAGGGCTACTTCAAAAGGAATCAAAGCATAGAGACAAAACTGAGAACTCCTCTATTTTGTCAAGTTTCACAGAGCTACTACAAACCATGTTGGATTTAATGTTCCAAATACATCTATCTGTATAGGAGAGAACAGAGGGAAGCCTAAATATAAAAACTGCTACTGTAGACGAACACTTCAACCTAGAAGTACAAAATATGGTGAGCCAAGTGGGATTTGTGTACTGATCATTAGCACCAAGTATCATCAAGATTGGGAAAAAATATTTGCTGGTATTTCGGAAAATCGTAATTTCTTATAAGCTTGGCAACCCCCCTCAATGAAAGTGCATTCCACAGTCTGTGCCTAGGGCTACTTGAAGAGGAACAAACCATAGAGACAAAACTAAGAACTCCTTTATTTTGTCAAGTTTCAACAGAGCTACTACAAACCATGTTTTATTTAGAGTTCCAAATTCATCTATCTAAATAGGAGAGAAGAGGGAAACCTAAATATAAAAACTGCTACTGTAGACGAAAGCTTCAAACTAGAAGAACAAAATTTGGTGAGCCAAGTGGGATTTGTGTACTGATCATTACCAACAAGTATCATCGAGATTGGGTGAAAAAATATTTGCTGGTATTTAGGAAACTCGTAATTTCTTAGAAGCTTGGCAACCCCTCTCAATGAAACTGCTTTTCCACAGTCTGTACCTAGGGCTACTTGAAGAGGAAACAAACCATAGAGACAAAACTGAAAACTCGTTTATTTTGTCAAGTTTCAAAGAGCTACTACAAACCATGTTAGATTTAGAGTTCCAAATTCATGTATGTATATAGGAGAGAACAGAGGGAAACCTAAATATAAAAAAAGCTACTGTAGACGAACGCTTCAACCTAGAAGAACAAAATTTGGTGAGCCAAATGGGATTTGTGTACTGATCATTAGCACCAAGTATCATCAAGATTGGGTGAAAAAATATTTGCTGGTATTTCGGAAACTCGTTATTTCTTAGAAGCATGGCAACCCCTCTCAATGAAAGTGCTTTTCCACAGTCTGTGCCTAGGGCTACTTGAAGAGGAAACAAACCATAGAAACAAAACTGAGAACTCATTTATTTTGTCAAGTTTCAAATGGCTACTACAAACCATGTTGGATTTAGAGTTCCAAATTCATCTATCTATATAGGAGAGAACAGAGGGAAACCTAAATATAAAAACTGCTACTGTAGTCGAACGCTTCAACCAAGAAGAACAAAATTTGGTGAGCCAAGTGGGATTTGTTTACTGATCATTACCACCAAGTATCATCAAGATTCGGTGAAAAAATATTTGCTGGTATTTCTGAAACTCGTAATTTCTTAGAGGCCTGGCAACCCTTTTAATGAAAGTGCTTTTACACAGTCTGTGCCTAGGGCTACTTGAAGAGGAAACAAACCATAGAGACAAAACTGAGAACACCTTTATTTTGTCAAGTTTCAAAGAGCTGCTACAAAAAATGTTGAATTTAGAGTTCCAAATTCATCTATCTATATAGGAGAGAACAGAGGGAAACCTAAATATAAAAACTGCTACTGTAGACGAACGCTTCAACCTAGAAGAACAAAATTTGGTGAGCCAAGTGGGATTTGTGTACTGATCATTAGCAACAAGTATCATCAAGATTGGCTGAAAAAATATTTGCTGGTATTTCGGAAACTCGTTATTTCTTAGAAGCTTGGCAACCCCTCTCAATGAAAGTGCTTTTCCACAGACTGTGCCTAGGGCTAATGGAAGAGGAAACAAGCCATAGAGACAAAACTGAGAACTCCTATATTTTGTCAAGTTTCAAAGAGCTACTACAAACCTTGTCGGGTTTAGAGTTCCAAATTTATCTATCTATATAGGAGAGAACAGAGGGAAACCTAAATATAAAAAATGCTACTGTAGACGAAAGCTTCAAACTAGAAGAACAAAATTTGGTGAGCCAAGTGGGATTTGTGTACTGATCATTAGCACCAATTATCATCAAGATTGGGTGAAAAAATATTTGCTGGTATTTCGAAAACTCGTTGTTTCTTAGAAGCTTGGCAACCCCTCTCAATGAAAGTGATTTTCCACAGTCTGTGCCTAGGGCTCCTTGAAGATTAAAGAAACCAAAGAGACCAAACTGAGACCTCCTTTATTTGGTCAAGTTTCAAAGAGCTACTACAAACCATGTTTTATTTAGAGTTCCAAATTCATCTTTCTATACAGAAGAGAAGAGAGGGAAAACTAAATATAAAAACTGCTACTGTAGACGAACGCTTCAAACTAGAAGAACAAAATTTGGTGAGCCATGTGGGATTTGTGTACTGATTATTAACACCAAGTATCATCAAGATTGGGTGAAAATATATTTGCTGGTATTTCGGAAATTAATTATTTCTTAGACGCTTGGCAAACCATCTCAATGAAAGTGCATTTCCACAGTCCGTGCCTAGGGCTACTTGAAGAGGAAACAAACCATAGAGACAAAACTGAGAACTCCTATATTTTGTCAAGTTTCACAGAGCTACTACAAACCATGTTGGATTTAATTTTCCATATTCATCTATCTATATAGTAGAGAACAGAGAGTAACCTAAATATAAAACTGCTACTGTAGACGAACGCTTCAACCTAGAATAACAAAATTTGGTGAGCCAAGTGGGAAATGTGTACTGATCATTAGCACCAAGTATCATCAAGATTGGGTGAAAAAATATTTGCTGGTATTTCGGAAACTCGTTATTTCTTAGAAGCTTGGCAAACCCTCTCAAAGAAAGTGCTTTTCCACAGTCTGTTCCTAGGGCTACTTGAAGAGGAAACAAACCATAGAGACAAAACTGAGAACTCCTTTATTTTGTCAAGTTTCAAAAAGCTACTACAAACCATGTTGGATTTAGAGTTCTAAATTCATCTATCTATATAGGAGAGAACAGAGGGAAACCTAAATATAAAAACTGCTACTGTAGACGAACGCTTCAACCTAGAAGAACAAAATTTGGTGAGCCAAGTGGGATTTGTGTACTGATCATTACCACCAAGTATCATCAAGATTGGGTGAAAAAATATTTGCTGGTATTTCGGAAACTCGTATTTTCTTAGAAGCTTGGCAACCCCTCTCAATGAAAGTGCTTTTCCACAGTCTGTGCCTAGGGCTACTTGAAGAGGAAACAACCCATAGAGACAAAACTGAGAACTCCTTTATTTTGTCAAGTTTCAAAGAGCTACTACAAGCCATGTTGGATTTAGAGTTAAAATTCTTCTATTTATATAGGAGAGAACAGAAGGAAACCTAAATATAAAAACTGCTACTGTAGACGAACGCTTCAACCGAGAAGAACAAAATTTGGTGAGCCAAGTGGGATTTGTGTACTGATCATTAGCAACAAGTATCATCAAGATTGGATTAAAAATATTTGCTGGTATTTCGGAAAATCCTTATTTCTTAGAAGCTGGGCAACCCCTCTCAATGAAAGTGCTTTTCCACAGTCTGTGCCTAGGGCTACTTGAAGAGGAAACAAACCATAGAGACAAAACTGAGAACTCCTTTATTTTGTCAAGTTTCAAAGAGCTACTACAAACCATGTTGGATTAGAGTTAAAATTCATCTATTTATATGGGAGAGAACAGAGGTAAACCTAAATATAAAAACTGCTACTGTAGACGAACGCTTCAACCTAGAAGAACAAAATTTGGTGAGACAACTGGGATTTGTGTACTGATCATTAGCAACAGGTATCATCAAGATAGGGTGAAAAAATATTTGCTGGTATTTCGGAAACTCGTTATTTCTTAGAAGCTTGGCAACCCCTCTCAATGAAAGTGCTTTTCCACAGTCTGTGCCTAGGGCTACTTGAAGAGGAAACAAATCATAGAGACAAAACTGAGAACTCCTTTATTTTGTCAAGTTTCAAAGAGCTACTACAAACCATGTTGGATTTTTAGTTAAAATTAATCTATTTATATAGGAGAGAACAGAGGGAAACCTAAATATAAAAACTGCTACTGTAGACGAACGCTTCAACCTAGAAGAACAAAATTTGGTGAGACAACTGGGATTTGTGTACTGATCATTAGCAACAGGTATCATCAAGATAGGGTGAAAAAATATTTGCTGGTATTTTGGAAACTCGTTATTTCTTAGAAGCTTGGCAACCCCTCTCAATGAAAGTGCTTTTCCACAGTCTGTGCCTAGGGCTACTTGATTAGGAACAAACCATAGAGACAAAACTGAGAACTCCTTTATTTTGTCAAGTTTCAAAGAGCTACTAAAAACCATGTTGGATTTAGAGTTCCAAATTCATCTATCTATATAGGAGAGAACAGAGGGAAACCTAAATGTAAAAAGTCCTAATGTAGACGAACCCTTCAACCTAGAATTACAAAATTTGGTGAGCCAAGTGGGAAATGTGTACTGATCATTAGCACCAAGTATCATCAAGATTGGGTGAAAAAATATTTGCTGGTATTTCGGAAACTCGTTATTTCTTAGAAGCTTGGCAACCACTCTCAATGAAAGTGCTTTTCCACAGTCTGTTCCTAGGGCTACTTGAAGAGGAAACAAACCATAGAGACAAAACTGAGAACTCCTTTATTTTGTCAAGTTTCAAAGAGCTACTACAAACCATGTTGGATTAGAGTTAAAATTCATCTATTTATATGGGAGAGAACAGAGGGAAACCTAAATATAAAAACTGCTACTGTAGACGAACGCTTCAACCTAGAAGAACAAAATTTGGTGAGACAACTGGGATTTGTGTACTGATCATTAGCAACAGGTATCATCAAGATAGGGTGAAAAAATATTTGCTGGTATTTCGGAAACTCGTTATTTCTTAGAAGCTTGGCAACCCCTCTCAATGAAAGTGCTTTTCCACAGTCTGTGCCTAGGGCTACTTGAAGAGGAAACAAATCATAGAGACAAAACTGAGAACTCCTTTATTTTGTCAAGTTTCAAAGAGCTACTACAAACCATGTTGGATTTTTAGTTAAAATTAATCTATTTATATAGGAGAGAACAGAGGGAAACCTAAATATAAAAACTGCTACTGTAGACGAACGCTTCAACCTAGAAGAACAAAATTTGGTGAGACAACTGGGATTTGTGTACTGATCATTAGCAACAGGTATCATCAAGATAGGGTGAAAAAATATTTGCTGGTATTTTGGAAACTCGTTATTTCTTAGAAGCTTGGCAACCCCTCTCAATGAAAGTGCTTTTCCACAGTCTGTGCCTAGGGCTACTTGATTAGGAACAAACCATAGAGACAAAACTGAGAACTCCTTTATTTTGTCAAGTTTCAAAGAGCTACTAAAAACCATGTTGGATTTAGAGTTCCAAATTCATCTATCTATATAGGAGAGAACAGAGGGAAACCTAAATGTAAAAAGTCCTACTGTAGACGAACCCTTCAACCTAGAATTACAAAATTTGGTGAGCCAAGTGGGAAATGTGTACTGATCATTAGCACCAAGTATCATCAAGATTGGGTGAAAAAATATTTGCTGGTATTTCGGAAACTCGTTATTTCTTAGAAGCTTGGCAACCACTCTCAATGAAAGTGCTTTTCCACAGTCTGTTCCTAGGGCTACTTGAAGAGGAAACAAACCATAGAGACAAAACTGAGAACTCCTTTATTTTGTCAAGTATCAAAGAGCTAGTACAAACCATGTTGGATTTAGAGTTCCAAATTCATCTATCTATATAGGAGAGAACAGAGGGAAACCTAAATATAAAAACTGCTACTGTAGACGAACGCTTCAACCTAGAAGAACAAAATTTGGTGAGCCAAGTGGGATTTGTGTACTGATCATTACCACCAAGTATCATCAAGATTGGGTGAAAAAATATTTGCTGGTATTTTGGAAACTCGTAATTTCTTAGAAGCTTGGCAACCCCTCTCAATTAAAGTGCTTTTCCACAGTCTGTGCCTAGGGCTACTTGAAGGGGAAACAAACCATAGAGACAAAACTGAGAACTCCTTTATTTTGTCAAGTTTCAAAGAGCTACTACAAACCATGATGGATTTAGAGTTAAAATTCATCTATTTATATAGGAGAGAACAGAGGGAAACCTAAATATAAAAACTGCTACTGTAGACGAACGCTTCAACCTAGAAGAACAAAATTTGGTGAGCCAAGTGGGATTTGTGTACTGATAATTAGCAACAAGTATCATCAAGATTGGATTAAAAATATTTGCTGGTATTTCGGAAACTACTTATTTCTTAGAAGCTTGGCAACCCCTCTCAATGAAAGTGCTTTTCCACAGTCTGTGCCTAGGGATACTTGAAGAAGAAACAAACCATAGAGACAAAACTGAGAACTCCTTTATTTTTTCAAGTTTCAAAGAGCCACTACAAACCATGTTGGATTTAGAGTTCCAAATTCATCTATCTCTATAGGAGAGAACAGAGAAACCTAAATATAAAAACTGCTACTGTAGACGAACGCTTCAATGTAGAAGAACAAAATTTTTTGAGCCAAGTGGGATTAGTACTGATCATTAGCACCAAGTATCATCAAGATTGGGTGAAAAAAATATTTCCTGGTATTTCGGAAACTAATTATTTCTTAGAAGCTTGGCAAACCATCTCAATGAAAGTGCTTTTCCACAGTCTGTGCCTAGGGCTACTTCAAAAGGAATCAAAGCACAGAGACAAAACTGAGAACTCCTCTATTTTGTCAAGTTTCACAGAGCTACTACAAACCATGTTGGATTTAATGTTCCAAATACATCTATCTGTATAGGAGAGAACAGAGGGAAGCCTAAATATAAAAACTGCTACTGTAGACGAACGCTTCAACCTAGAAGTACAAAATTTGGTGAGCCAAGTGGGATTTGGTACTGATCATTAGCACCAAGTATCATCAAGATTGAAAAAAAATATTTGCTGGTATTTCGGAAACTCGTAATTTCTTATAAGCTTGGCAACACCCCTCAATGAAAGTGCTTTCCACAGTCTGTGCCTAGGGCTACTTGAAGAGGAACAAACCATAGAGACAAAACTGAGAACTCCTTTATTTTGTCAAGTTTCAAAGAGCTACAAAAAACCATGTTGGATTTAGAGTTCCAAATTCATCTATCTATATAGGAGAGAACAGAGAGAAACCTAAATATAAAAACTGCTACTGTAGACGAACGCTTCAACCTAGAAGAACAAAATTTGGTGAGCCAAGTGGGATTTGTGTACTGATCATTAGCACCAAGTATCATCAAGATTGGGTTAAAAAATATTTGGTGGTATTTCGGAAACTCGTTATTTCTTAGAAGATTGGCAACCCCTCTCAATGAAAGTGCTTTTCCACAGTCTGTGCCTAGGGATACTTGAATAGGAAACAAACCATAGAGACAAAACTGAGAACTCCTTTATTTTGTCAAGTTTCAAAGAGCTACTACAAACCATGTTGGATTTAGAGTTCCAAATTTATCTAACTATATAGGAGAGAACAGAGGGAAACCTAAATATAAAAAGTGCTACTGTAGATGATCGCTTCAACCTAGAAGAACAAAATTTGGTGAGCCAAGTGGGATTTGTGTACTATTCATTACCACGAAGTATCATCAAGATTGGGTGAAAAAATATTTGGTGGTATTTCGGAAACTCGTTATTTCTTAGAAGCTTGGCAACCCCTCTCAATGAAAGTGCTTTTCCACAGTCTGTGCCTATGGCTCCTTGAAGATTAAACAAACCATAGAGACAAAACTAAGAACTCCTTTATTTTGTCAAGTATCAACAGAGCTACTACAAACCATGTTTTATTTAGAGTTCCAAATTCATCTATCTAAATAGGAGAGAACAGAGGGAAACCTAAATATAAAAACTGCTACTGTAGACGAAAGCTTCAAACTAGAAGAACAAATTTGGTGAGCCAAGTGGGATTTGTGTACTGATCATTACCACCAAGTATCACCGAGATTGGGTGAAAAAATATTTGCTGGTATTTCGGAAACTTGTAATTTCTTAGAAGCTTGGCAACCCCTCTCAATGAAACTGCTTTTCCACAGTCTGTGCCTAGGGCTACTTGAAGAGGAAACAAACCATAGAGACAAAACTGAAAACTCGTTTATTTGTCAAGTTTCAAAGAGCTACTAAAACCATGTTAGATTTAGAGTTCCAAATTCATGTATGCAAATAGGAGAGAACAGAGGGAAACCTAAATATAAAAAAAGCTACTGTAGACGAACGCTTCAACCTAGAAGAACAAAATTTGGTGAGCCAAATGGGATTTGTGTACTGATCATTAGCACCAAGTATCATCAAGATTGGGTGAAAAAATATTTGCTGGTATTTCGGAAAATCGTTATTTCTTAGACTTTTGGGAACCCCTCTCAATGAAAGTGCTTTTCCACAGACTGTGCCTAGGGCTAATGGAAGAGGAAACAAGCCATAGAGACAAAACTGAGAACTCCTATATTTTGTCAAGTTTAAAAGAGCTACTACAAACCTTGTCGGGTTTAGAGTTCCAAATTCATCTATCTATATAGGAGAGAACTGAGGGAAACCTAAATATAAAAATGCTAATGTGGACGAACGCTTCAACCTAGAAGAAGAAAATTTGGTGAGCCAAGTGGGATTTGTTTACTGATCATTACCACCAAGTATCATCAAGATGGGGTGAAAAAATATTTGCTGGTATTTCTGAAACTCGTTATTTCTTAGAAGCTTGGCAACCCCTCTCAATGAAAGTGCTTTTACACAGTCTGTGCCTAAGGCTACTTGAAGAGGAAACAAACCATAGAGACAAAACTGAGAACACCTTTATTTTTTCAAGTTTCAAAGAGCTGCTACAAAAAATGTTGAATTTAGTGTTAAAATTCATCTATGTATATAGGAGAGAACAGATGGGAAACCTAAATATAAAAACTGCTACAGTAGACGAATGCTTCAACCTAGAAGAACAAAATTTGGTGAGCCAAGTGGGACTTGTGTACTGATCATTAGCACCAAGTATCATCAAGATTGGGTGAAAAAATATTTGCTGGTATTTCGGAAACTCGTTATTTCTTAGAAGCTTGGCAACCCCTCTCAAAGAAAGTGCTTTTCCACAGTCTGTGCTTAGGGCTACTTGAAGAGGAAAGAAACAATAGAGACAAAACTGAGAACTCATTTATTTTGTCAAGTTTCAAAGAGCTACTACAAACCATGTTTTATTTAGAGTTCCAAAATCATCTATCTATATAGGAGGGAACAGAGGGAAACCTAAATATAAAAACTGCTACTGTAGACGAATGCTTCAACCTAGAAGAACAAAATTTGGTGAGCCAAGTGGGATTTGTGTACTGATCATTACCACCAAGTATCATCAAGATTCGGTGAAAAAATATTTGCTTGCATTTTTGAAACTCGTAATTTCTTAGAAGCTTGGCAACCCCTCTCAATGAAAGTGATTTTCCACAGTCTGTGCCTAGGGCTACTTGAAGAGGAAACAAAACCATAGAGACAAAACTGAGAACTCCTTTATTTTGTCAAGTTTCAAAGAGGTACTACAAACCATGTTGGATTTAGAGTTCCAAATTCATCTAACTATATAGGAGAGAACAGAGGGAAACCTAAATATAAAAACTGCTACTGTAGACGAACGCTTCAACCTAGAAGAACAAAATTTGTTGAGCCAAGTGGATTTGTGTACTGATCATTAGCAACAAGTATCATCAAGATTGGGTGAAAAATATTTGCTGGTATTTTGGAAACTCGTTATTTCTTAGAAGCTTGGCAACCCCTCTCAATGAAAGTGCTTTTCCACAGACTGTGCCTAGGGCTAATGGAAGAGGAAACAAGCCATAGAGAAAAAACTGAGAACTCCTTTATTTTGTCAAGTTTCAAAGAGCTACTACAAACCTTGTCGGATTTAGAGTTCCAAATTCATCTATCTATATAGGAGTGAACAGATGGAAACCTAAATATAAAAAATGCTACTGTAGACGAAAGCTTTAACCTAGAAGAACAAAATTTGGTGAGCCAAGTGGGATTTGTTTACTGATCATTACCACAAGTATCATCAAGTTTGGGTGAAAAAATATTTGCTGGTAATCGGAACCTCGTAATTTCTTAGAAGCTTGGCAACCCCTCTCAATGAAAGTGCTTTTCCACAGTCTGTGCCTAGGGCTACTTGAAGCGGAAACAAACCATAGAGACAAAACTGACAACTCCTTTATTTTGTCAAGTTTCAAAGAGCTACTACAAACCATGTTGGATTTAGAGTTCCAAATTCATAAACTTATATAGGAGAGAACAGAGAGAAACCTAAATATAAAAACAGCTACTGTAGACGAACTCTTAAACCTAGAAGCACAAAATTTGGTGAGCCAAGTGGGATTTGTGTACTGTTCATTACCACCAAGTATCATCAAGATTCGGTGAAAAAAATATTTGCTGGTATTTCCGAAACTTGTAATTTCTTAGAAGCTTGGCAACCGCTCTCAATGAAAGTGATTTTCCACAGTCTGTGCCTAGGGAAACTTGAAGAGGAAAGAAACCATAGAGACAAAACTGAGAACACATTTATTTTGTCAAGTTTCAAAGAGCTGCTACAAAAAATGTTGAATTTAGACTTCCAAATTCATCTATCTATATAGGAGAGAATAGAGGGAAACCTAAATATAAAAACTGCTACTGTAGACGAACGCTTCAACCTAGAAGAACAAAATTGGGTGAGCCAAGTGGGACTTGTGTACTGATCATTAGCACCAAGTATCATCAAGATTGGGTGAAAAAATATTGGTGGTATTTCGGAAAATCGTTATTTCTTAGAAGCCTTGGCAACCCCTCTCAATGAAAGTGCTTTTCCACAGTCTGTGCCTAGGGCTCCTTGAAGATTAAACAAACCATAGAGACAAAACTCAGAACTCCTTTATTTTGTCAAGTTTCAACAGAGCTACTACAAACCATGTTTTATTTAGAGTTCCAAATTCATCTATCTAAATAGGTCAGAACAGAGGGAAATCTAAATATAAAAACTGCTACTGTAGACGAAAGCTTCAAACTAGAAGAACAAAATTTGGTGAGCCAAGTGGGATTTGTGTACTGATCATTACCACCATGTATCATCAAGTTTGGGTGAAAAAATATTTGCTGGTATTTCGGAAACTCGTTATTTCTTAGATGCTTGGCAACCCATCTCAATGAAAGTGCTTTTCCACAGTCTGTGCCTAGGGCTACTTGAAGAGGAAAAAACCATAGAGACAAAACGGAGAACTCCTTTATTTTGTCAAGTTTCAAAGAGCTACTACAAATCATGTTGGATTTAGAGTTCCAAATTCATCTATCTATATAGGAGAGAACAGAGGGAAACCTAAATATAAAAACTGCTACTGTAGACGAACGCTTCAACCTAGATGTACAAAATTTTGGTGAGCCAAGTGGGAAATGTGTACTGATCATTAGCACCATGTATCATCAAGATTGTGTGAAAAATATTTGCTGGTATTTCGGAAACTCGTTATTTCTTAGAAGCTTGGCAACCCCTCTCAATGAAAGTGCTTTTCCACAGTCTGTGCCTAGGGCTACTTGAAGAGGAAACAAACCATAGAGACAAAACTGAGAACTCCTTTATTTTGTCAAGTTTCACAGAGCTACTACAAACCATGTTGGATTTAGAGTTCCAAATTCATCTATCTATATAGGAGAGAACAGAGAGAAACCTAAATAAAAAAAGTGCTACTGTAGACGAACGCTTCAACCTAGAAGAACAAAATTTGGGGAGCCAAGTGGGATTTGTGTACTGATCATTACCACCAAGTATCATCAAGATTCGGTGAAAAAATATTTGCTGGTATTTCGGAACCTCGTAATTTCTTAGAAGCTTGGCAACCCCCTCAATGAAAGTGCTTTTCCACAGTCTGTGCCTAGGGCTACTTCAAAAGGAATCAAAGCATAGAGACAAAACTGACAACTCCTTTATTTTGTCAAGTTTCAAGAGCTACTACAAACCACGTTGGATTTAGAGTTCCAAATTCATCTATCTATATAGGAGAGAACAGAGAGAAACCTAAAAATAAATACTGCTACTGTAGACGAACACTTCAACCTAGAAAAACAAAATTTGGTGAGTCAAGTGGGATTTGTGTACTGATCATTACCACCAAGTATCATCAAGATTGGGTGAAAAAATATTTGCTGGTATTTCAGAAACTAATTATTTCTTAGAAGCTTGGCAAACCATCTCAATGAAAGTGCTTTTCACAGTCTGTGCCTAGGGCTACTTGAAGAGGAAACAAACCATAGAGACAAAACTGAGAACTCCTTTATTTTGTCAAGTTTCAAAGAGCTACTACAAACCATGTTGGATTTAGAGTTCCAAATTTATCTAACTATATAGGAGAGAACAGAGGGAAACCTAAATATAAAAAGTGCTACTGTAGACGATCGCTTCAACCTAGAAGAACAAAATTTGGTGAGCCAAGTGGGATTTGTGTACTATTCATTACCACCAAGTATCATCAAGATTGGTGAAAAAATATTTGGTGGTATTTCGGAAACTCGTTATTTCTTAGAAGCTTGGCAACCCCTCTCAATGAAAGTGCTTTTCCACAGTCTGTGCCTAGGGCTCCTTGAAGATTAAACAAACCATAGAGACAAAAACTAAGAACTCCTTTATTTTGTCAAGTATCAACAGAGCTACTACAAACCATGTTTTATTTAGAGTTCCAAATTCATCTATCTAAATAGGAGAGAACAGACGGAAACCTAAATATAAAACTGCTACTGTAGACGAAAGCTTCAAACTAGAAGAACAAAATTTGGTGAGCCAAGTGGGATTTGTGTACTGATCATTACCACCAAGTATCATCAAGATTGTGTGAAAAAATATTTGCTGGTATTTCGGAAACTCGTTATTTCTTAGAAGCTTGGCAACCCCTCTCAATGAAAGTGCTTTTCCACAGTCTGTGCCTAGGGCTACTTGAAGAGGAAACAAACCATAGAGACAAAACTGAGAACTCCTTTATTTTGTCAAGTTTCACAGAGCTACTACAAACCATGTTGGATTTAGAGTTCCAAATTCATCTATCTATATAGGAGAAGAACAGAGAGAAACCTAAATAAAAAAAGTGCTACTGTAGACGAACGCTTCAACCTAGAAGAACAAAATTTGGTGAGCCAAGTGGGATTTGTGTACTGATCATTACCACCAAGTATCATCAAGATTCGGTGAAAAAATATTTGCTGGTATTTCGGAACCTCGTAATTTCTTAGAAGCTTGGCAACCCCTCTCAATGAAAGTGCTTTTCCACAGTCTGTGCCTAGGGCTACTTCAAAAGGAATCAAAGCATAGAGACAAAACTGACAACTCCTTTATTTTGTCAAGTTTCAAAGAGCTACTACAAACCACGTTGGATTTAGAGTTCCAAATTCATCTATCTATATAGGAGAGAACAGAGAGAAACCTAAAATAAATACTGCTACTGTAGACGAACACTTCAACCTAGAAAAACAAAATTTGGTGAGTCAAGTGGGATTTGTGTACTGATCATTACCACCAAGTATCATCAAGATTGGGTGAAAAAATATTTGCTGGTATTTCAGAAACTAATTATTTCTTAGAAGCTTGGCAAACCATCTCAATGAAAGTGCTTTTCCACAGTCTGTGCTAGGGCTACTTGAAGAGGAAACAAACCATAGAGACAAAACTGAGAACTCCTTTATTTTGTCAAGTTTCAAAGAGCTACTACAAACCATGTTGGATTTAGAGTTCCAAATTTATCTAACTATATAGGAGAGAACAGAGGGAAACCTAAATATAAAAAGTGCTACTGTAGACGATCGCTTCAACCTAGAAGAACAAAATTTGGTGAGCCCAAGTGGGATTTGTGTACTATTCATTACCACCAAGTATCATCAAGATTGGGTGAAAAAATATTTGGTGGTATTTCGGAAAATCGTTATTTCTTAGAAGCTTGGCAACCCCTCTCAATGAAATGCTTTTCCACAGTCTGTGCCTAGGGCTCCTTGAAGATTAAACAAACCATAGAGACAAAACTAAGAACTCCTTTATTTTGTCAAGTATCAACAGAGCTACTACAAACCATGTTTTATTTAGAGTTCCAAATTCATCTATCTAAATAGGAGAGAACAGAGGGAAACCTAAATATAAAAACTGCTACTGTAGACGAAAGCTTCAACTAGAAGAACAAAATTTGGTGAGCCAAGTGGGATTTGTGTACTGATCATTACCAC